>NW_007731874.1:7957-10464 GCF_000696425.1 Galeopterus variegatus
CCACCGGGCCGGCCCCAAAAAGACATTTTTAATGTAAACTATCTCATAGATCTTTGTAATTCTTACTATATCTTTGCTTTTATTAGGTTGGTTAATTACAAATATAAATCAAGATTTACACTTGAGACTAGAGGGCACCAAGGGCTTAAGTATACAGATTTTGGAGTCAGAAACTTGGGTGAACTAAGTTTTACCACTTAATATATGTTTAATTTCAGGCTAGCTGCCTGCTGACCCTGAGCTCCATTATCTTTATAGGCTGAAACCCCACTGCACTGCATAATTGTAAGAATCAGTTTAAGTCTCATGGGACGTAATAACAAGAAATAAATTACAGGAGAAAGCTAAGACATGTTTTCTTTAAAGGACAATCAATCTCCAATATTCTATGTTTTTTAAAATTTGTTATGAATATTTATGGGATACAAAGCTGATTGTCACCACTAGTGCCCAAGATGTGATGGCCAGATTCATACTGGCAGCATGACCATTACCATAAGTTGTGGTAATACCCAATGTCCACCCATTTATCCCTGACCTCCCTCCCCATCCCTCTTTCCCCATTCCGCTTTGTATCCCTAGGTATGCATTCTCCCTCTGAAAGTCCAATGCACCANAGTCCAATGCACCACTGTGGTCTTTCTTTCCTTCCTTCTTTCTCTCTTAGCTCCCACTTAGTGAGTACATGTGGTATTTATCCCTCCGTGCTTTGCTTATTTCACTCAATGTAAGTTTCTCCAAGCTCATCGGTGTTGTTGCAAATAGCAGAATTTCATTCTTTTCTATGGCAGAGTAGTAATCCATGGTGTATATATACCACATTTTCCTTATCCAATCAACAATGGACATTTAGGCTGGTTCCATATCTTGGCTATTGTGAACAGAGCTGCAATGAACATGGGAGTGTAAGTATCTCTTCTACATGATGATTTCCATTCCTCTGAGTATATACCCAAGAGTAGGATTGCTGGATCATATGGAGGATCTATCTGTAGTTGTTTGAGAAACCTCCATACTGTTTNAAGAATGAAAATTTTTATATTTTTCCGGTGACCTTTAGGATAAAAACCAATTTTTTTCTTTTTTTTTTCTTTCTCTTTTTTTAAACACATTTTCAGCCTCTTGTTTTGCAGGGTTATACTTATCAAGCATAAAAAGCAATGTAATGATTTATGATAGCATAAAAAAAGCTGATCCCTCCCAATATGAATTTGTCAGGCTAGAACTTTTTCTCTTTTGTCATTATTTGTCTCTTCATTGTGTGACCTGGCTAAAATATAAAATGTAATGTTCTAAGAGACTGTATTGATTATTTTTACTTATTTCTTGTCATTAACCTTTTGGTTTCAAAAAGACATTTTTTTAATTTTTTTTTTTTTTTTTTTTTTTGTCTTTTTTCCATNGATCATATGGAGGATCTATCTGTAGTTGTTTGAGAAACCTCCATACTGTTTTCCATAGTGTCTGTACTAATTTACAGTCTCACCAACAGTGTAGGTGCATTCCCTTCTCCCCACATCCTCATCAGCTTTTGTTATTCTCTGTCTTTTAGATTATAGCCAGTCTAACTAGGGAGAGGTGATATCTCAATGTAGTTTTAATTTGTGTTTCCCTGATGACTAGTGATGATGAACATTTTTTCATGTACCTGCTGCCCATTTGTATGTCTTCCTTTGAAAAAATGTCTATTCAGATCATTTGCCCAATTTTTAATTAGGTTACTTTTTTTTATGTGTAATTGCTTGAGTTCCTCGTATACTATAGATACTAATTCCTTGTCAGATGCATAGTTAGCAAAAATTTTCTCCCACTCTGGAGGATGTCATTTCNAGTCTAACTAGGGAGAGGTGATATCTCAATGTAGTTTTAATTTGTGTTTCCCTGATGACTAATTTTTAATTAGGTTATTTTTTTTTATGTGTAATTGCTTGAGTTCCTCGTATACTATAGATATTAATTCCTTGTCAGATGCATAGTTAGCAAAAATTTTCTCCCACTCTGGAGGATGTCATTTCACTCTATTGATTGTTTCCTTGGTTGTTCAGAGGCTTTTTAGTTTGATATACTCCCATTAGTTTATGTTTTTCTTTTGTTGCTTATGCTTTGGGGCTCATGTTCATAAAGTTTGTGCCCAGACCTAGTTCCTGAAGTGTTTCACCTATATTTCCCTTGGTTATTTTACAGTTTCAGGTCTTCTACTTAAGTCTTTAACCCATTTTGAGTTGATCTTAGTATACAGTGAGAGGTGCATGTCTAGTTTCATTCTTCTGCTTATGGATATCCAATTTTCCCAGCACCACTTATTGAAGAGGCAGTCTTTTCCCCATCGTAGATTTTTGTGTCCTTCATCAAATATCAGATTGTTGTAAGCCTGAGGGGTGATTTCAGGGTTCTCTATTCTGTACCACTGGTCCAAGTGTCTATTTTTTATGCCAGTACCATGCTGTTTTGGTTACTATAGCTTTACACTATAATTTGAAGACAGATAGTGTTATACCCCTGGCTAT
>NW_007731874.1:11142-14198 GCF_000696425.1 Galeopterus variegatus
ATTGAAGAGGCAGTCTTTTCCCCATCGTAGATTTTTGTGTCCTTCATCAAATATCAGATTGCTGTAAGCCTGAGGGGTGATTTCAGGGTTCTCTATTCTGTACCACTGGTCCAAGTGTCTATTTTTTATGCCAGTACCATGCTATTTTGGTTACTATAGCTTTACACTATAATTTGAAGACAGATAGTGTTATACCCCTGGCTATTTTTTTTTTTTGCTCAGGATTGCTTTGGCTATTTGGAGTCTTTTGTTGTTCCATTTGAATGTTAAGATTGCTTTTTTTCAATTTTTGTGAAGAATGTCATTGGTATTTTGATGGATGGAAGTGAATCTGTAGATCACTTTGGGTAGTATAGACATTTTCACAATGTTAATTCTTCCAAGCCAAGAGCATGGTATGTCTTTCCATATTTTTGTGTCATATTTAATTTCTTTCAGTGGTGGTTTGTACTCCTCATTGTAGAGATCTTTCACTTCAATGGTTAAATCGATTCCTAGGGTTTTTTTTTTTTTTTTTTTTTTTTTTTGTGTGTGTGTGTGTGTGTGTGTGGCTGTTGTAAATGGGCTTACTTTCTTGATTTCTCTATTAGCTCATTACTGGGGAATATAAATGCAACTTATTTGAGGGTATTTATTTTATATCCTCCAACATTCCTGAAATTATTAACCAGGTCTAGGAGTTTTTTGATAGAATTGTGAGGTATTGTGTCATCTGCAAATAGGGACAGTTTGACTTCATCTTTTCCAATCTGGATGTCCTGTATTTCTTTCTCCTGCCTGATTGCTCTGGCTATTTCCTCCAGATACTATGTTAAATACAAGTGGTGAAAGTGGACATCCTTGTCTTGTTCCTGTTCTTAAGGTAAAAGCCTTCAGTTTTTCCCTGTTGGGTCCGCCGCCGGCCGAACCGAACAGCCCTAGCCTCGCTTTCAGTCTCTCCCTTGGTGGGTGAGTGAATTGCCCGGATTCCTCTTTCCCTCTGGTCCTCATTGGAAGGAGACGGGGGAAGAGAGCCATGAAGAGAGGTGAGCACAGCCGCCGGCCCCAACCAGCCCATTAAAGGACACTCAGATGTGGCTGGAGTTCTGTCTAGCAGTTCTTTTTATTATCAAACAAGCACTTACTTTTAAAGGCAAATAGGGAAGGGAGGTTTTTACATCCACCAATCAGCTTAAAGGTTACAAGAGCATGCATCTTATCTCAATGCCTAGCTATTGCAATCATGCAGTGTTCACAAGCATGGAAATGTGTATTTGGCCAATAAGAGCTAAGGTAAGATTCCCACAGACACTCCCACCCTACTTCCTCCTAGTGCCGTCTAAGGATGCCACGTTAATATGCCCTTGTGAGCCCATAATGGCGCCGCTTGTAATGTCACTTAAGGTGGCATTAGTTTTTAAGGCCCAATATTTCCCCATTCTGAATGATACTAGAAATTGGCTTGTCATAGATGGCCTTTATTGTTTTGAGATACTTTCCTTCTGTACCTAATTTATTGAGAGTCTTTATCATGAAGGGGTGTTGAATTTTATCAAATGTTTTTTCAGCATCTATCGAGGTAATCATATGGTTTCTGTCCTTGAGTTTGTTGATGTGCTATATCACATTTATTGACTTTCATATGTTGAACCATCTTGCATTCCTGGGATGAATCACACTTGATCATGGTGTATAATTTTTTTGATGTGTTGCTGTATTCTGATTGCTAGTATTTTGTTGAGGATTTTTGCATCTGTGTTCATCACTGATATTGGCCTGTAATTTTCTTTTTTGTTGTGTCTTTATCTGGTTTTGGTATCAGAGTTATGTTGGCCTCATAGACTGAGTTTGGGAGAATGTTTCAATTTTTTGGAATAGTTTGAGGAGAGTTGACATTAATTTCTCTTTAAAGGTTTGATAAAATTCAACTGTAAAGCCATTCAGACCTGGGCTTTTCTTAGTTGGAAGATTGCTGATTACTGCTTCAATCTCATTGATTGTTATTCATCTGTTCAGGTTTTCTATCTCTTCTTGGTTCAGTCTGTGTAGTTGGTATGTGTCCAGAAATTTATCCTTATCTTCCACGTTTTCATATTTGTTGTCATATAGTTGTTTATAACAGTCTCTAATGATTGTTCATATTTCTGTGGTATCCATTGTAATGTCTCCCTTTTCATTTCTGATTCTTATTATTTGGCTCTTCTCTCTTCTTTTTTTGTTTTGTTAGCCTGGCTAATGGTTTGTTCATTTGTCTTCTCAAAAAAAACCACTTTTTTTTTCATTGAGCTTTTGTACCATTTTTGGGGTCTCTATTTCATTTAGTTCTGCTCTGATCTTAATTTTTTCTTTCTATCTACTATCTTTAGGATTAGATTGTTTTTGTTTTTTTAGTTCTTTGAGGCATAGTGTTAGGTAATTGGAAGTCTTTCCATTCTTTTGATGTAAGGGTTTATTGCAGTAAATTTCCCTCTAATACTGCTTTTGCAGTATCCCACAGGTTTTGGTGTGATGTATTTTTATTTTCATTAGTTTCAAGAAATTTTTTGATTTCCTGTTTAATTTCTTCTTAGACCCACAGGTAATTCAGGAGCCTATTGTTTAGTTTCCATGTATTTGTATAGTTTCCAGGGGGTGGCTTTTTATTAATTTCCAGTTTTAGTCCATTGTGGTATGAAAAGATACTTGGAATGATTTCAACTTTTTAAACTGGCTGAGACCAGATTAGTGATTTAATATGTAGTCTATCTTGGAGAATATTCCATGTGCTGGTAAAAAGAAAGTATATTCTTTAGTTGTTGAGTGAAATATTCTGTATATAACTGCCCGTTCCAGTTTGTCTAAGGTGTAGTTTAAATCCTGTGTCTCTTTTTTGATTTGTTGCCTGGAAGATCTGTCCCATACTGAGAGAGAGGTGTTCTGATCATCCACTATCAATGTATTAGAGCATATTTCTTTCCTTAGGTCTAAGAGTGTTTGCTTTATATATCTGGATGCTCCAGTTTTGGGTACATACATATTTATTTTTATTTATTTATTTTTTTCGTTAAATTTTTATTTTGTCAATATACACTGTATAT
>NW_007731874.1:17309-24126 GCF_000696425.1 Galeopterus variegatus
ATTATTTGGTTAATTTCATTCCAGTGAATTCAGTTTCTATGTTCATTTTGCTGTGTACTTAAATGTGCAATATGTTGAAATTCCCATGATTTCAGTATTTTTGTGAGTCAACGCTGTATATTTTAACACCACTACTATTTTGCTATATGTATCTCCACTTATGCAAAGTTGTATCTAAATTCTGTTAAATTTCAGCATTACAATTTTAAGATGCTCAAACTCTAATGTTCTCCAACCATACTACTTGCTGCGATCCAAATCACTTTTAACTCTGGTATTTTTCTCTTTCTGTTTCCTTTCCAATTTGCCATATTTTAGGCTGCAAAAGGAAGATAAATGCTGCTAAAATGAAATCCCAATATATCATTGGATCTAAGAGAAAAGTAAATTAATAAATAACTTGTTTTTTGACATTTTCACTTTACTGCAGAGAAGCATGCTAATTCAATTAAATGCAGTTATGACATACATCTAACAAATGTGCTTCTCAAGGATTATTTTCTTTCTTCACACACTAACATACAAGCAGTGTGGCCTGCATGAGTCATTTTGCTATATATATTGCAATGACTCAAGGTCAAAGTAATAAAAGGGGTTTCTGAATTGTCAAAATAGTTTTCAGAGGTTAGTACCATTATTTCAATTGTAAAACCATTTTACTGTGGAATTATTGACTTAGCTTCAGGATGCACTTTTTTTTTTGTTTGTTTTTGTTTTTTTGCAGTCAGAATTATTTGGTGGCATTAGAGCAACACTAGAGTTTGTTTCTTTTTTTTTTCTTTTAAAGTTTTATTAAATGATTTAATCAGATCACAATAGAAACAGATTCAAGCTGATATAATATATGTAAATAATCTGTTGTATTTAAATTGCACAGAGCAATTTTTACATGCAATGTTAGCTTGTAAATCCTCACATCATCCCTCCAAGGTGGGAACTAATTATTTTTTTCATTTGACAAGTGGAGGCTAAATTGAGGTTTTAAGCTACTCATCTAAGGAAATGTGAAGTTCATTGGTGGAGTCAATAAGTTTTCTTTGCCTTTTAGAGAAATAGTCTCTCTTTTTTGGTGTGCTATGCCACTAGAGATAACTAATCATTCATTTAGCTGATGTATAATGAGCCCCACTATGTTCCAGCAAAGTTCTAGTGCTAAGGACACACATAGAAAACAATACAGCAAAGACACTCACACACAAAAGTTTGCAGCAAGATTTTTGTAAACCCCTAAGCTGGAAACAACCCAATTGGTGAACAATTTTTAATCTATCCATACTATGGAATATTACTAAGCAATAAATATAAATTAAACATTAATGTGCACAAAATATAGATGAAATTAAGAAACACTACATTAATAAAATAAATCAAATATGAATATATAATTCTATATAATTCTAATTTTAAGAAATTCTAGAAATGCAAAACTATGGCAGATAGCAGATAGCTACTTAGGGTGGGATGTGGAAAAAGGATGTAAAGGGGCTTGAGGAAATCTTCTAGGCTGAGAGTCTTCTATTTATTGATTATGGTGGTGCTAACATGGTTGTGTAAAATTATCAAAACACTTAAGATTGATAAATTTTATTATAATAGGTAATGGTTCAATTAAAAAATTCCAAATTTTATTAGCATGAATTTGTTCATATATACTTATATTTTCAGTGTGTGTAGTGTACACAGGGTTGGCTAGATTTAATTTGTTGTTGACTAGTGTTCTCTTTCTCTCTCACCATTTCTTTTTTAATCAGTCTCATCAGAGGTTTCCAATTTGATTAGTCTGTTCCCAGAAACAAATTTTAAATTTTTTGATCCTATTATGTGTGCTTCTAGATTGTTGCTAGTGTGATTATAATTTTCTTGTTTCTGTTTTCTCTAGGTTATTCTGCTATTACTTTTTTTCTAATGTCTTGAGACAGGTGATTAACTCCTTATTTCTTCTCCAATACAGGCATTTTAAAGCTATGCCTTTTCTTCTAGACCCTGCTATTTATATCTGCATCTAAAAACGTATGTGTGTAGGATTTTTATTAGTCTTTGATTCAACACATTTTTGAAGTGTCAGAAACAGAATTTTTACAGAATATTGAAAGAAAGTGACAGAAGAATATGCCAGTGTTTCTCTGCCTGTATAGTCGCATCAAAATAGCATGTAGCAACTTTCTCAACAGTTTTTTAAAAGTCAGTTCTATTGTGATACCATCAAAAGCCAATAAAGTTCACCCATTTTACATCCATAATTCAATTAATTTTTGAAGTGTATAGTTAAGTAACTACCACAGATCAAGATGTAGATAATTTCCATTACACCAAAATGGCCCCTGGTGCCGACTGGCTGTCCATAGTGTCCCCCAACTTCTAGCCACTGGTAAGCACTGATCTGATTTATTTACTTTGATCTTTGCCTTTTCCAAAATTTTATATAAATAGAGTCAGATACTATGTAGCACTTTCTCTGTCTTCTTTCACCCACAAAGTTTATTTGTACTGCTGCTTGTTCATTTTGTTGATGTGTACTATTCCATTAAATAGATGCACTGCAATGTGTTTACTCATTAATTTCCAGTTTGGAAACTTATAATACATTATGAATAAAGCTGATAGAAATATGGCTCTTTGTGTAAAGATATGTTTTTATTTCTCTTGGGTACATACTTAAGAGTGGAATATCTGTGTTATAATGGGAGCTCTATGTTTAACATTTTAAGAAACTGCTGAACAGTTTATCATGAGAGGTTTTACCACTGCATTCATGCCAACTGTGTCTGAAAGTTCCACTTGCTTAACTCTTCCACAGCACTTAGGTTGTTAGCCCTTTTTATTTTAGCCATTCTAATAAGCATGTAGCAATGTCCCATTGTTTTCATAATGATGAAAGATATTACTGCATCTTTTCATGTGCTTATTTGCCATTTATATATCTTCTTTGAGGGAGTATCCATTCAAATCCTTTGCTCTATTTCTACTAAATGTTTTGTATTTTTTTATTACTATTATAAGAATTATTTGTATATTCTGGTTTCAAGTCCTTTGTTGGATATGTGCTTTACAAATATTTTCTTACAACCTGTGGTTTATATTTTTCATTTTAACAGTGTCTTATAAAGAGTAGAATCTATTTTCATGAAATCATATCCTCAATGTTTTTGTTTTGTTGTTTATCGTTCTCTGATTATCTAAGAATAATTTGCCTAACCCAATATCTCCAAGATTTTCTCATATAGATTATTCTAAAAATTCTCTGACTTTCACCTTTACATTTAGATATCTGTTGTTTAAGTGTTTAAGGTAGGGAGTAAAGATCAAGGTTGAGGAGAGCTTTCTCTGTTCTCTTTCAGCCCTATAGCAAGGCCTTATCAGCTTTCCCGCCTACCCCTCACCCCCACCCTACCTGGACCCAAAGCCCAAGGTATTGAAAATATGCCTGTGCAGAAGCACTTGTGGGAAAGCATGTTTCTGGCCCTCCCACAATAGCTTATGCCTTTTTCTTTAACCTCTCCACTAGAGGCACTCAGTCTTCATCTGAGCTGTGTGGGGAGATGGGGAGGACTGACCTTCTTTCTATAAGAGAAAGATCCAGGAATAGAGTAGCATTTTGTGTTTGTGCCAGAGGCTGAATCTGTCTTTTCTTCTGCCCTTCCTCCTATCTTCTCATCAGCGCTTCACAAAGCCAATAGAAATCAGTCAGGACCAATGAGTGTAAACTCCTGTTGTCTGGGAAAACACTCAGTCTTTCAAAACTTGGTCAACACTGGGCCATGTTCTTCTTACATGCTTTTATGGCAGTCTTGTTGCCCTCTTGATCTATGCCAAAGATGAAACCATGTGTCCTGTCTCTCTTCAGAGGAAGTATCACTACTACATTTGGAATTGAATTCACCTTGTTAACATGCTCTTTGATGAGATCCTGATTGTGTAAATCTGTCTAGTTTCTGCTTGTTAGGGTAGGAGTGACAGAAGACTTCTTCTGTGGCTTACAGCACACTTATTTGAAGCAAAAATCTAATTCCGCGTATTTTTAATTTTTATTATAATTCGTTTATTCAGTTATAGGTTATTGAGAAATGTGTTTTTGTGTTTTTAAATTTTCAAATGTGGGAACTGTCCAGGGTTTTTGGTTGTTGTTGTTCTTGATTTCTAGCTTAATTGTTGCCTTTTTGTGCATTACTGTCACACATCATATGCTGTATTATTTCAAATGCATAGAATACTTTGAGGTTTTCTTTATTTGGAAAACATTTCTAGTCTGCAACTTAGAGGTACAGTGTCCTATATATATCAAATAAGTCAGTTTCTTAATCATTTTGTTCTAATTTTCAATATCTTCTTTGATATTTTTGCTGCGTCAATTATTATGACAAGTACTTTAAATTATTTCATTGTTATTATAGACTTGAATATTTTTATGTGTAGTTTAAAATTTTTTTCTTTATATACTTGAAGTCTGTATTATTTGGTGCATACAAAATTAAAATTGATGTAGCTTTCTGGAAAATAAAATATTTAATCTTTATAAAGTGAAATTCTTTATGGCTAGAACCACTTTTCACCTTAATGTCTATTTTGTATGATCATATTATAGCTACACTAGCTATTGACTTTCTTTTGGGTGTATTTTTAATCTTTTCCACCTTTTATTTTATTTTTTTAAAACTCTCTGTCTTTATAATTTAGATGTGTCTTATAAAGGCATATGCTTGAAATTGTTAGTTGAATTTGAGGCTTTTTGCTTTAATTTTGAATACTGAATTCATTTCTGGGCAATGCAATTACTGACATATTTCAATTAATACGTATCTTATTTTTTCCTGCATCTTTTACCTGACCTTTTTTAATGTTTCTTTTTCTCTTCTTTCCTGTATGGTTTTGGATATGTTGTGGCTTTACATCATTCCTATAGTTGTTCTTTATGCTTTCAGAAGTCATGCATCATGTTCCTAGTTATAATAAGTTATTTTATAAATTATACTGTAGGAGACCAAGATGGCGAAGGGTCTGAAGCAGGGGCACCAGAAGACAGCGTGAGCCTGAGAAGCATGCACTGTGCTGCCAGAGTGCTATTTGCATTTCCAAGAGCAACAAAAAATGAATAAATCTTTGATCAACTAATCTACAACTATAAAAAAACAACTACAGATTCGAGGTTTAGGGCCAACACAAAAGAAGATTCCTGAGAATGCCCGAGCCGCGCCACACGACCAAGTGAGAAGCCCGAGGCGGCAGTGGCCAAAGACGGGGACGGCGACTACACGGAAAGGGACCCCCAGCCCAGCCCTGCTTGTGGGGCAGAAGCCCGTCCAGCTTCCGCCTGCCCTACTCGGCCAGTCACCGGCCCCAGGGCTGCCTCCATTTTCTCGGGTGGGGACGGAGGTGGTCGGCTCAGCCAGGCCTGGCCTCCTCGCCCAGCTCAGCTCCTCACTGAGCCTTACCACTTGCTTGCCCCGGCATGGGGCCTCCTGGGGCCTGCAAGCCGGCCTCCCAACACACACCCCCCATGGTTCTCTGGTGGGACTGGTGGCGTGGGGAGCCCCCAGCCAGCTTCGGGAGGGCAGGGAAGAGTGGGCTGGGCCGATTGTCACTCCACTATACCCTGGGTTCCGGGCCCTGGTAAACTTCCTTTTCCCGGGAGGCAGATACCATCTCTGCGGCCATCAGTTTGGAAAAATGCCTAACCAATTTCTGGTTAGGAAAAGTGTGGTCAGAGCACTCCTGAGCTTGCTTGAACCTGCTGGAGAGCTGACTGCTGGTGGGCGCCAGAGTTGGTCCACACCAGGGGGATTCAAAGAGGAACTGTGTGCTGTGGGCTCCTCCCCCAAGGAGCTCATGCCCTGGTGTGGGAGATAAGACAAGTACACAAATAACCACAATACCAGGAGGAAGGTGATAAGTCCCAAGAAAGCCCTATTCAGTGCTACAAAGGCACCCAGAGTGACCAGTCGTCTGCGCCTAGCAGAAACCTGAAAGTCTTCCAGGGCGGAGCGGTGCTGAGCAGGGGCTTGAAGGCCTGGCTGATAGAGGAGGGTTGCAGAAGACACGCCCCAGCCCAGTACAGTGCGCACAGAGCGGGGAGGCGTCCGGATCAGGAGGCGGAGACTAGGCAGAAAACACACACCCTGCGGACCTCCTCTGCAAGGTCCGACAGCCCCTCCTAGTGCGCAAAGAGCGGGGCGACGTCCGGATCAGGAGGCAGAGACTTGGCAGAAAACACACACACTGTGGGGCCACCACTGTGTGATCCAGCAGCCAGGCCAGAGCGCACAGAACAGAGAGAAGTTCTACAAGGGAAGTGGAAGCTCAAAAGAGACCACACACCCCGCGGTACTGTCCCGTGATCCAGCAGCCCAGCAGAGTCCAAGCTGAACAGAGAGGAGGCTCCCCGGAGAGGCCCAAAACCTGTGGCAACCACACACACAAGACACTAAGGGCCAACTGAGCAGTCACATAGGTAGCCATACCAAATTGACAAACACAGCCACACCTTAGTTAGTCAATAGGGTCAAACCTGTGCACTGTGAAACACCATGCCAAAATGAATAAACATCAAAAAAACACAGAAATACAAAAAACCAAGAAAGTACACCACCAAAAGTTAATAAATCTCAAACTCTAGAATCTATAGAGCAAGAAGCCCTTGAAATGAATGACAAGGTATTTCGAGTGATAATTCTAAAGAAACTGAATGAGATACACGAAAACTCAGCTAGACAGCATGCAGACAAGAAAAAACAGAAAAGTCCGAAAGACATTGAGGAAAATCTGAGAGAGATATTAGACAACCTTAAGCGCTCAAATATCCGAGTCATGGGTATTCCAGAAG
>NW_007731874.1:25269-27190 GCF_000696425.1 Galeopterus variegatus
AGATCCAGGAAGCTCAATGATCCCCAAATGTATTCAACCCAAAAAGGGCTTCACCAAGACATATTATAGTCAAAATGGCAAAACTCAAGGACAAAGAGAGAAGCGTCAAATCACCTATAAGGGAGCCCCAATCAGGCTAACATCTGACTTTTCATCACAAACCCTAAAATCTAGAAAGGAATGGGATGATATATTCAAAATACTAAAAGACAAAGATTGCCAGCCAAGAATACTCTACCCTGCAAGGCTGTCCTTCTGAAATGAAGGGCAAATAGTATATTTCTCAGACAAACAAAAACTGCAGGAGTTCACCACCACACGACCACCCTTACAAGAAGTTCTCAAGGGAGTGCTAGGTTTGTTTCCTGAAAAATAACTACCACAGCCATAAAAACCCAAGAAAAATCAAAACCCACTAATATAATAAAAATGATAATCATGAAAAGAAAACAAACAAACCAAAAGGCTATCTACATCCTAAGGAACTAATAAACACAGAAAACAAACAGCAAACCAGAAAAAAAGGAACAAAAGACACCTAAGACAAACAAACAACCAATAAAATGCTGGGAATAAATCAACACCTTTCAATAACAACTCTTAATGTAAAAGGCTTAAATTCCCCAATCAAAAGACACAGACTGGCTGACTGGATTAGAGAGGAGGACCCAACTATATGCAGCCTACAAGAGAACCACCTCACCCACAAGGACTCACAAAGACTAAGAGTGAAACGATGAAAAAAGGTCTTCCATGAAAACAGAAAAGAAAAACGAGCTGAAGTAGCTATTCTCATATGTGACAAAATAGACTTTAAACTAAAAACCATAAAAAGAGACAACGAGGGTCACTACATAATGATAAAAGGACAGATACATCAAGAAGACATAACAATCATAAATATGTACGCACCCAATGTTGGAGCAGCCAGATTTATAAAACAAACTCTATTAGACCTAAAGAAGGAAATGGACACTAATACCATAATAGCAGGGGACCTGAACACCACACTGTCAATATTGGACAGATCATCCAGGCAAAGAATTAGCAGAGAAACACAAGATCTTAAAAATACTCTAGACCAATTGGACTTGGCAGATATCTACTGAACATTCCATCCAACAACCACAGAATATACATTCTTCTCATCAGCACATGGATCATTCACAAGGATAGATCACATATTAGGACACAAATCAAGTCTCAACAAATTCAAATAATTGGAATTATCCCATGTATGTTCTCAGACCACAATGGATTAAAACTAGAAATCAATAACAAATGACCTCTGGAAACTATACAAACACATGGAAATTAAACAGCTTTCTTTCTACTTAATGATATATGGGTCCAAGAAGAAATCAAGCAGGAAATAAAAAAATTTATTGAAACTAATGAAAATAATGATACATCATACCAAAACCTGTGGGATACTACCAAAGCAGTATTAAGAGGGAAATTTATTGAATTAAATGCTCACCTCAGAAGAATGGAAAGATGGCAAGTGAACAACCTAATGTTTCACCTTAAAGAACTAGAAAAACAAGAACAATCCAAACCTAAAGTTAGCAGACAGAAAGAAATCATTAAGATCAGAGCAGAACTTAATGAAATTGAAACCCAAAAAACAATACAAAAGATCAATGAATCAAAAAGTTGTTTTTTTGAAAAAAATAAACAAAATTGACAAACCATTAGCATGGCTAACAATAAAAGAAGATAGAAGATTCAAAAAACAAAAATTAGAAAAGAAAAGGGCGGTATTACAATGGATTCATCTGAAATACAAGGAATCATCAGAGACTACTATAAACAACTATATGCCACCAAATTGGAAAATCTAGAGGAAATGGATAAAATTTTGGGCACACACAAGCTCCCAAAACTGAGCCATGAAGATGTAGAAAATTTGAACAGACCA
>NW_007731874.1:29363-31362 GCF_000696425.1 Galeopterus variegatus
AATACCACATGTTCTCACTTATTGGTAGGAGCTAAAAATAAATAAATAAATTCACTCACACTCATACAAAAAAAAAAAAAAAGAAACCGGGTGTGGGGGAGAGAAGATATAACAACTACAATTTTTTGAAGTTGTTACGACAAGCAAACGGAAAGGACATTGTTGGGTGGGAGGGAGGAGACAGTGGAGGGAGGGAGGTTTCGGTAATTGGCCATAATAATCAACCACATTGTATATCGACAAAATAAAAATTTAAAGGATAAATAAATTAATAAATTATAATGTAGAAGTATAATTTACCAAATCTGAATTTAATCCCTAAATTTATCCACCTCATGAACTACTAGGACCTTAAAGAAATTATACTCTGTTTACCCATTTTTTGATTTACATGTAATTTTGTCAAACATTTTAAATTTATATTATTGTATGGTATAAATTATTATTCCTATTTTATAGCATCAGTATGCATTAGATTTACTCATACAATTGCTATTATCTTTGCACCTTGGTAGTTTTTCCATCAGAAACATACTCTCTAGGCTGACATTCATTTTGCCTGAGTTATATTCTTAATAACTGCCTTTACATTTTTGATACAGTTACACTCTTTAATTTTGTTTTTATGTTTTTTTTCTGTAGAAATAACTTGATTTTATCTTTGTTCTTAAAAAGACATTTTTCTGGGTATGGAATTTCTAATGTGGCATTATTTTCTTTCAGCGCATTCTATTTTCTTCTGGAGTTCACTGCAGTTGTCGAGCAGTCTTCTGGTAGTAACTATCACTGTTTTGAAGGTAATCTTTTTTCTGTTTGTTTTAAATATTTTTTTTTTTCGTTTTAATTTCCAGAAAATCTCAATAAATATTTCCTGAAATATTGTCCCAGTCTAAGTTTCTCTTGTTTTATATAGGACTAAAATTAAAAGTAATTTTTTAAAAGTATATTAGACCTCCTAAGATTATTATCTATAATTTGCAGCATGTCTTTTTATTTTTTTAAATCGTATTCACCTTTCTGTGCTACAGTGTGGATAATTCATTAATCTATCTTCCAGTTTACAGATTCTCTCTTCAGGTGTATCTGATTTGCATATAAATGTATCCAATCGATTTTTAATTGTGGTTTTGAGATTTTTCTTCTCTAGACATATTGATTCATTCAAAAATCTTATAATTTGTTTTTTATAGTTTGCTATATCCTTTAGATATTTTTAAGCTTGTCTTCATAATCTATGTCTGATACTCTAAAAACTTTGCTAATATCATTCTGTGGTTTATTACTTCTTGTTCTCATTTATTATTTATTTATTTATTTTTTATTGTTCATTGTTTATGAAAAAAAAATTATTTATAAAAACAATTTAGAGAAGATGGCCAATTGGCTCAGTTTGTTAAAGCATTGTACTGATAATAACAAGGTCCAGTATTCATTCCTTGTACTGGCCAGCTGACAAAATATTAAAATAAAAATAATAATAATAATAATAATAATTTGAGGACTAGCAAAAAGATGCTATTTTACCACAGATAATATGTGATTGATACTCCCAGATATCTAGAAGCTCTGCTGATCTGAGACGATTTAAAATAAGTTTCAGATGTTAAACTTTTTGAAATATCCAGTTATTATGAATTTAACATAAATACCTACATCAAGATAAGTCTACTTCTGGCTTACTCTTACTTATTGTATAAACTTTGGAGTCCCAGCTACTCTGGGAAAGGTCTTAGACTATGATTTCTGTTCTACTTACTTTGTAAGGCTGTCAAAAACAACAAACAAATATACTGAGTGACAGTGTCCTTAGATCCAAAACTAATTCTATGCTCTGCTTTCTCTTCAGTTTCTACTTCTTTTTTATTTTTGTCCTGGCAAGTTATTTTCATAGTGTCTACATGAGTTCTCCATTGTCATTAAAAAGATGATATTTCATGCGTGCTTGTACTAGTCAGTGTTCTCCAGAGAGACAGAACAAATAGATGTATAGATAGAGAGA
>NW_007731874.1:31994-34284 GCF_000696425.1 Galeopterus variegatus
AGAGAGATCTAGATATGTGAGAGGGGGATTTATTAATGGATTTGTTTCACCAAATTATGGAGGCTGAGAATTTCTGTGGAAGGTTACATGCAAACTAGAGAACTAGGGAAGCTGGTAGCATAGCTCATTCCAAGTCTGAAAGTCTCAGAACCAGGGAAGCCAATGGTGTAGCCAATGGGAAGCCTGTGACCTCTCAGTCTGAGGTCAAAGGCCTGAGAAACTTTGGGGCAACAGGTGCAAGTCACAGAGTCTAAAGGCTGGAGAACCTGGACTTCTGATGTCAAGGAGTAAAAGAAGAAGGGTGTCCCAGCTCCAGAAGAGGGAGAGATAATTTGCCTTTCTCTGCCTGTTGTTCTATCCGGGCCCTCAGCCTATTGAGAGGTGCTTGTCCACATTGGTGAAGGTGACTCTTTCCCACTCAGTCCACTGATTTAAATGCTAGTCTCTACCAGAAACATCCTCACAGACATTCCCAGAAATACTGCTCTACAGGCTATCTGGGTATCCCTTAATCCATTCAAGTTGTCTTCTAAAATTAACCATCACAATATTTTATCTAAAATTCTGTAGTTGTTTTCAACAGGAAGATTGGATCAAACAACCAAATTTATCATTATCTTTGACAGAAAAGGTTCAGAGCTTTTCAAACTCTAGTTTCTTCATTTTTCTTTCGTCTAAATTTGGAATTCTTTACTTTCGCTGTTTGTATTTTGAATTCACTTTTGGTCTAGGGCTTTAAGACCTTTAACTCTAAAATATCAGGTATAATTTTTTAAAATAGTACTTTGAAATTATTCCAAATACTCTCTTTGTCTGGAGATCGTCATGGGCACACGTGGAGTATCTCATTCTATATTTAAGTAAGGCTCAGTTATTTTTCAGCTGTACTAGGAAGGCTCTATGATTATTTTCAGGGATACTTGAAAGCATAATACTGACCTCTGATCAAGATAAGAATGAGAAGGGATAGCAATTGATTTATTGATGTGGTTTTTAAAGTCTGAAGCTCTCCTTCATGGACTTGGAGCTAGCTTTTCTACATTGGTTAAGGATATGAAGATAGATGGCTTAAGCCTGATTAGCTGGTTATGTAGCCAGATTTGTCTGTGTGACCAATGAAATATAAAAGACTCCATTGTAAATTTTGGGTTAGGCTTCCTTGAAACCAAAATCCCTTGCACATTCCTTGGGGGATTATAATCTAAATACCATGCATGTGCTGTACAGCTAAGGAAGGATCCTGGGGACCTTTGCCAGGATGACATGAGCTTTTGATGACTGTGCACATATCCTTTCTTCTGTTGTATCCTATATATACACTCTGTGAAGTATTATGAGTCCTTTCAATTACCCAACCTTATGAAATTGATGCAGTACTCCATATTTATTGAATTGGTTTTTCTTATTTCATAATCTTTGTCTTTGACACAGGTAGTATTAATCCACGTAATGTCAAAATTTTCTGAGTTGAAACAGCATAAAAGATAAATAAATGTGATTATTCCAAACATTGCAGTAGCCAAATTTAAAATGGAATGAATTATTAAATAACAGACAAATTATAAAACCAAATGTATTCTCCAGTTTAATTAGTGGTGTGGAATCCAGGCTATTTTCATTTTATACTTTTGGATTTACTAAATAATAATAATAATAATAATAATAATAATAACAACAACAGTAACAACAGTAACAATAATAACAATATTGATTCTCTTAAACTACTACAAAGATTAAATTCTCGTATCATTAATACACATTATAAAATGGAATTTTTTTTACTAGGTCAAAAAATAAGACTGTTTTTGCTATGAACATCTGTAAAGCTTTTCTGCACTCTGTAAAGCTGGGAAATTACAGAGCATTATGGGGTCAGTCCTTCCAGAGTAGAGGCTATAAATTTTGTATACTTTATGTTTTATGTAACATCTTTTCAATGTGGGAAATGTAATTTTGAAAAACAAAACAAAACAATAAACCCACAAAACACGAGACTATTTCACTTTTCACTGCTTCTTTTTATTAAATATTTTCTTAAGAAAGAATATGGTGAAACGTATTTTTTTAAATTTCATTGTTTGCACTTTTGTTGCTTTTTACATTTTTATTTTATTTTCATTCTTATATTGAAGGAAGTTTATAACTTTTCATTTGTCTTCTTTTTCTGTTAGACATAACTGAAAAGATGACAAAATATTAAAGTAAGATACAGCCTATTAGTTTTACACAATACTTTCACTTTTTAAAGCAAACATGAGAATATGAAGTAATGGATTTAGCTATTCAGAAG
>NW_007731874.1:34971-51539 GCF_000696425.1 Galeopterus variegatus
AAGAACTACTTTCTTATCTAAACTGTTAATTCATACAGTATATAGCACTTTATAGAAAAAAATCCATTTATTCTTTCTTATAAGAAGTTTCTAATATTCAGGTTTTTCTTATTGTTATCACAATTAAAATTTTTTCAGGTGTAGTTTTTTACTATAATTTGCCATTAGAAATATCAGATATAATCCCTCATTTTTGCATATTTGCCATGTATAACTGGAAAAACCATGAAAATAAATGAGATACATACCAACCATTTAAAAAATAGTGGTGATTTTTAAAGTCTTGAGTCCTCCAGGAGGATAGATCACAAATATCATTCATTGTTATGTGGAGGAATTGCAAATAATAGAAAAATATAAACCAAGGCTCGTGTCAGAACAGAGGGAAAAGATCAGACAAAACATATGTGTTACTGACTGAATGGGCAGGTTTTATGTAAAGAGACAGGAGGTGAGTTTTAATTGTTTAAACATCTCAGAAATCTTCTCGATTAAACTACTATTAATAACTGTGCTGCTTCAGGAATTAGCACTTCGAAATAACTAAATTCCAAATGCTTTTTTAATTTAAATGGAGAATGCAATTTTTTTTTCTTCTGAGTCTGCTCTAGGAATTAGCAGTAAGTTACACTAAAGCATAGAGAAATGATATGGAAAGAGTGATTGTGTAGCATAGTCTCTAAAGACCACCACCATAAGTTCCTTCTCTCCTTGTAATGCCGCTCCACCCATCAATAAATAGGGCCTATTACCTGCCCTTGCATCTGGGCTGAAGTTATGACTNCTCCACCCATCAATAAATAGGGCCTATTACCTGCCCTTGCATCTGGGCTGAAGTTATGACTTGCCTGGACCAATAGAATGTGGCAGAAGTGCTGTTGTTCCAGTTCTGGGTCTAGTATTTGAGAGACTTATAGTAGCTTATGCTTTTATTCTGGGAAAGCCACCCATGGTGATCCAAAGAAAATTCAGCTGTAATACTGCATGAGAAAAAAACACACACACGCACACACACACACATAAAGATAAAAAGATAGGATAGAAGAATACTGAAGCACCAGACATGTGAGCAAAGTCCAGCCTAACTGCCAGCTGAGTGAGTGACCCTAGACACGAATACACACCTGAAAAATGTCTCCTTAAATTTATTATCTAGTATTATGAGATACAATCAAATGTTCTCTAAGTTTGTTAGTTTGCTAGAGCTGTCATGACAAAATAATACAGACTAGATAGTTTCTACAACAGAAGTCTATTTTCTCACAGTTCCGAAGGCTCTAAGTCCAAGATCAAGGTGCTGCTGGCATGGTTGTTTTCCTCTGAGGGCTTTCTTCTTGGCTTGCAGATGGTCACTCTCACTCCCTATTCACATAGTTTTCCCCTGTGTATACATGCCTGTTACCTTTCTGTGTGTCCTAAATTCTTTTTCTTATAAGGACACTGGTCAGTTTGGACTAGGACCAAGTTAAAGGCCTCACTTTAATTTAATGACTTATTTAAAGGTCATATCTTCAAGTTCAGTAATATTCCAAGGTTCTTGGGATTAGGGCTTCGATATATGAATTTGGAAATAGAAAGACACAATTTAGTCCATAACACTAAGCCACTGAGATTTGGACATATTTATTATGCATGAACAATACCTGAAACCATGATTAAAAGTTATATTATAGGGGCCGGCCTGGTGGCGCACTGCGCTAGTGCACCACTTGGGAAGNTAAAAGTTATATTATAGGGGCCGGCCTGGTGGCGCACTGCGCTAGTGCACCACTTGGGAAGCGTGGCGGCGCTCCTGTCGAGGGTTCGGATGCCACATACAGACCAGTTCCCGCTCACTGGCTGAGCGAGGCGCGGGGGCAACACCGAGGGTTGCGATCCCGTTGCCGGTCCCGGTCCGGTACGGGGGCGACACTGAGGGTTGCGAACCGTTGCCGGACACGGAAAAAGACAAAAAAAGAAAAAAGTTATATTATAGATTATAAATAAAACTATCAGAAATTAGTATTTTATTGAATGAAGAGAACGAGGTAGAGAAACATTTGAAATATATCTATAGCTATCACATTTCTCTGAGTATCAGAAAATATACGTACATGCAACTATGAAGAAACTATAGTCTTCTACCAGAGTATCCCCAAACGCATAAATGTATACTATAAATCTTAAAACAAAGATTAACACAACAAAGAGTTTGAAGATTAAATATAAATATAAAATATGCTTAATTATCTTTAAAAAAGAGAAACAGGAGAAAGGAAAAATAAAGAAGAGAGAACAAATTAAAAACAAATAGCAAGATGATAATCTTAAAGGTAACCATTTAAATATAAATGACCTGTGCCCCTAAATTAAAAGACAGAGGTTTTCAGATTGGATAAAAAGCATGACCCAATTGTATGCCACCTAGATACGTTAGGTAGTATGTAGTTGGTAGCACTAGTAGGTAAGTAGCACTAGTACAATGCTGACTATGTTGAATACAAAGAAAAAAATAGGTTAAAAGTAAAAGCATGGGAAAACATATGTTATGACAACATTAGTCTAAAGAAACCTGGAGTGTCTACACTAATATCAGATAAAGTATATTTCACAGCAAGTAATATTACCAGGGTAAATGATTATTTCATAATGATAAAGTCAATTACTCAGGAAAATACTAAATATGTATGCCTTCAAGAGCCCTAGAATCCATGAAATAAACACAGATAAGTGTAAAATTGCAAAGAGAAATTTATGAATTAATGATTAAGTCTGTTTTCAACAACCCTCTTTCAATAAATGATAGAGTAAGTAGCATAAGCAGAAAGAAAATCAGTTAGAATATAAAAGATAGAGACACCGTCAAGTACATTGACATAACTGGGGACATAGGGTCCCTAGTCACTATGGCTGCCTTCTCCATGAGGTCAGTTTGCTCCTCCTGCAGCCTTAATACAAATCTCTAGGATGCTTTACAGGGGAAGATTCTAGGAAGCTCTACCTTAATCCTCTGGTACTCAACATCAAATTTCTCCTTGCACCTCTCTTTTGAGTTATTTTTTGCTTCTCCCTTATATCCATACCCCATGCCAAGTATTGTTGACATAGTGTGTCTGAATTTCAGAAGAAACTTGCCTAGTTTTCTAATAAAATTTTTGTGGGCAAGATACAAATGTGGGAAAAGGTGATGAATGACCGTTTACCTGACTAGAGTCTAATCCAAAATTTGTCATGAAAAAGTCTATTAGAAGCCTTGTAAAATTCTAATACACTAAACCAACAAAGTTTGGCATGATTGCTCTTCATGAACCATGCTGGTTCCAGATGATTAGTCTTTTTGTTTCTAAGTGTTTTTTAATTATGTTTTGAAAAATATGCTCTAGAATTTTACTAAGGCTCCTTCCCAAATTTTTAGAAGTTTAAGAAATTGACTTTTTTTTCCATATAGAAATACTAGATGCGTGAATATGTCTGCCTTTAGACTTCTGGCACCCTTTCATTCTCATGAATTTATAATATTAATGTAATTACATGCTGCAATTTATAATCCTCAAATCAGAAAAGGTGATTTTTATCTGTGTCCCTATAGTAGATTTGATTATTATTATAAATTTAATCACTTGCCACCCCTTTAAGAGGTTACTATATTTCCACCCATGGCCATGGGCCTTGTTTGTTTTTCTGTGTGATGAATGTAATTTTTACCTCATTGTCTTGGACAAGTTGCATACTTTGTCCATTGCAATGTGAAAGGAAGTAATATATGGCAGTTTTGAGCAAAAGTTTTGAGTTACTTCATGCTTCTGCCAGCTCTCTTGCTCTTTTCCTCTGCCATGAGAATAGCATGTGCAAGACAGAGGCAGTTCCTTCATCCTAGATCCCAAAATAAGAAAACACGTGGAAGAGAGTCATAGCAGTCACCCACAATTGCTCAAATGTAATGTCATAATGTGGGTGGGAAATATATGTATGTTGCTATAAGCTCTGATATTTTTAGGGCCTGTTTGTTATAAATACCAAAGAAGAAAAATACTACCACCATCAAAATTTATCTTGCAAAACTATATGAGTTCTGCTTTTGATCACTGAAAAGACAAACTTTTAGACTTTGTATTTTGTCATTATGCCCCATAAAGCTATCACATGGTGGCATTTTTAGATAGTTTGTTCTCACTGGAGAACTATTGGTAATGTGGCTATAATAATCTCTTTCGTGCCCAGATTTATCAAATATTTTGATAATGTATCTTGAAATCCTGAATTATTTGCAATTGTGTTTAGTATTACTGGATTCATCTTCAGTAAACCAACACTGAATCTCATAATTTATTAATAAAGCTATATTTTTTGGCTTTCATTCAGTTCTTTCACATAGAATGCTTATGGAACTTATCAGCTGCCTGTTTTACATGTCCGTTTTGATCCTCCTACCACCACTGATATCAAAGGTTCATAAGGCTGATGTGACAAAATTCTAGAGACAGGATGCTTTTATGCTATTGTTGTCAAAAGGCAATAAGAAATTCTCTCTAACATTATATATGTATGTGTGTGTGTGTATAAATATACATGCATGTGTATACATACATATATGGGAAGATTTGTATTACCTTGTAATTTTATTTTTCCACAAGATTTTTGAAGTACCCTCATGAGTGTGTGTGTGTGTGTGTGTGTGTGTGTGTGTGTGTAGTTCAAGATTTAGTAAGATTTTCAATGGTATAGGATAAAAGCTTCACTACATTTATATATCCTGTTCAAGAAAAGGAAAAAAAAATTATAATCCATATATCATAAGCATTCAATATTTACAATAAGCATTTACTGTGCTAATTAACAAACCCATTCAGATATTAAAAATGGTGATTAATAAAACCATGTCTTATTCTCTAGGTATGGATAATAGAACTTACAATGGACTACTAGCCATATTTGGGATGTAGCTTTGCTGATATCACACCAATTTGCTACTACCACTATTGGAGAGGTATTCCTGATTAAGAGAACTGCCAAAGACTGAGTGATAGTCTTACTTCATGCAAAAACTATGTTTTCCTGCTTAAATATTTTAAGATTAAAATATAGATGTTGTAATAGGTATCAAACAGGGAAATGATGGGACCTGAACTACAGTGGTGGTTTTTGAGGTAGAGGGATATTGAAATTACAATATCAAATTTTTTAAGAATTAAAGAAGCTGATGTTATGGAATCACCCCCCTCCACAAATTCATATATTGAAATCCTAATTTCCAATGTGATGGTATTAGGAGGAGGAGATTTTAGGAGGGAATTATGTCATGAGAATGGAACCCTCATGATGGAAGTAGTGTCCTTATAAGTACAGACAGGAGAGCTTGCTTACTGTCTGCTATCCCCCTGCCACATGAGAATACAAGAAGATGACATTCTGTAAACTAGGAGCTGGACCCTCTCACCAGAAACTGCCATCTGCTGGTGCCTTGATCGGGGGCTCCCTAGCCTCCAGATCTATGAATAATAAATGCTGTTTAAGCCACCCAGCCTTTGGTAATTTGGTATAGCAGCCCAAATCTATTAGAGACAATGATCAACTTAAAGTGGATAGTTATGGGTGGTGATAAAGAGAAGCAGAAGTAAAGCAAGACTGAGTTCAAATTACTCATGAAAGAACATCTGATTCATTATGTAATTCTTTCCAAGTGTTTGTTATGAGGCCAAAGTGAAGTAATTGGTAAAATTTGGAAAGAGAAACGAGACGAGGGTGGATCATAACTTGTCCAACCTCACTAGCGGTCTTAATCCAAAATGCATTTGCTACCAAGATTGCCAGATTCTCTCAGAGCCACTTTTGTCTTTCTTCTAAGAATAATATATATAGGTATGGAAATGTGCTCTCAAAATTCTATATGTAAGGAAATTTTCCTGTATAAAGTATTGATTTACAGGAAATCCTTCACTGGGGNCTGTTCAAGAAAAGGAAAAAAAAATTATAATCCATATATCATAAGCATTCAATATTTACAACAAGCATTTACAGTGCTAATTAACAAACCCATTCAGATATTAAAAATCGTGATTAATAAAACCATGTCTTATTCTCTAGGTATGGATAATAGAACTTACAATGGACTACTAGCCATATTTGGGATGTAGCTTTGCTGATATCACACCAATTTGCTACTACCACTATTGGAGAGGTATTCCTGATTAAGAGAACTGCCAAAGACTGAGTGATAGTCTTACTTCATGCAAAAACTATGTTTTCCTGCTTAAATATTTTAAGATTAAAATATAGATGTTGTAATAGGTATCAAACAGGGAAATAATGGGACCTGAACTACAGTGGTGGTTTTTGAGGTAGAGGGATATTGAAATTACAATATCAATTTTTTTAAGAATTAAAGAAGCTGATGTTATGGAATCACCCCCCTCCACAAATACATATATTGAAATCCTAATTTCCAATGTGATAGTATTAGGAGGAGATTTTAGGAGGGAATTAGGTCATGAGAATGGAACCCTCATGATGGAAGTAGTGTCCTTATAAGTACAGACAGGAGAGCTTGCTTACTGTCTGCTATCCCCCTGCCACATGAGAATACAAGAAGATGACATTCTGTAAACTAGGAGCTGGACCCTCTCACCAGAAACTGCCATCTGCTGGTGCCTTGATTGGGGGCTCCCTAGCCTCCAGATCTGTGAATAATAAATGCTGTTTAAGCCACCCAGTCTTTGGTAATTTTTATTGCAGCCCAAATTTATTAGAGACAATGATCAACTTAAAGTGGAAAGTTATGGGTGGTGATAAAGAGAAGTAGAAGTAAAGCAAGACTGAGTTCAGGGCCGGCCCGGTGGCACACTGCTACAGTGTGCTGCTTGGGAAGTGTGGCAGCGCTCCCGCCGAGGGTTCGGATCCCACATACAGACCTAATAAATGCTGTTTAAGCCACCCAGCCTTTGGTAATTTGGTATAGCAGCCCAAATCTATTAGAGACAATGATCAACTTAAAGTGGATAGTTATGGGTGGTGATAAAGAGAAGCAGAAGTAAAGCAAGACTGAGTTCAAATTACTCATGAAAGAACATCTGATTCATTATGTAATTCTTTCCAAGTGTTTGTTATGAGGCCAAAGTGAAGTAATTGGTAAAATTTGGAAAGAGAAACGAGACGAGGGTGGATCATAACTTGTCCAAGCTCACTAGCGGTCTTAATCCAAAATGCATTTGCTACCAAGATTGCCAGATTCTCTCAGAGCCACTTTTGTCTTTCTTCTAAGAATAATATATATAGGTATGGAAATGTGCTCTCAAAATTCTATATGTAAGGAAATTTTCCTGTATAAAGTATTGATTTACAGGAAATCCTTCACTGGGGATAATGTTACATATTACATCATCTAAATTCTCTTGATTTTTTTCATGTTGAATGCTTTGAATTAAATCTGCCCTGACTTCTTATCAATGACCTTATTATTTCTATGTTGATTTATGTGATTTAAGAAGAAAAATAGAGAGAAAACAAAAGAGACAAATAAAATATGTCAGTATGAAGTGCTGTAAAAATTTTATTGCCACTTGTTTGAGAGGAGCCCACATAAAAACAAAGTATTATTCCAAATGCACAGAAATAAATCTTTATAGCAGAGTGCATGTATAAACGACCAAGAAACAGAACATGTATGTTGTGTAAGTGTATATATATGCACATACACATACAACAATGATTGTAATCTTACAATGTTAACTTTCTAAAGAAATTATATTTGTTTTATTCTCAGATCTATTGTGTTTTATTATTAAAAATTTTATTTCTATTATTGTCAACTAAATATCATTTAATACGGAATACATATGACACTCCAAAACTTTCTCCAAAAAATAATTTTGAAACTTAAAATATGCAGTACATTTTTTTAGTTTATTATTTTTTTTTAAATCCAAGATGATTAAACTCTCCTAACTCTGTGATTTGTAATTATGTATTGGCCTAAGAAGCATGAGAGAGCTTATGCAATGTGGCTAAATAAAGCTTTATTGATTTTTAAACTTATGTAAAGCTGCAGAGTTACAAGAAATTCTACTTATATCTCATCTTGAGTTGAACATTGACTATGGAAAGCCATAATACCTAAATGTGGATGGAGTTTATCAGCTGAAAATTATTCTTTTTAATGAGTTGGACTTTGTGGCTCTGGCTCATGGGTCGTTAGGGAAATGAATATAAATCTTACATGGAAGAATAAAGCAGGAAATGTCATTGATTCACAATAAACCACAGGTAATCATATTAATCAATTCTTAAAACACTATATTTTAGAATTTAAATATGTACTTGGTTCTTTTTTGGATAGGAGAAAATAAACAACTGTAAGATGAGCAATATTCTCAATATTATATGGCTTAAAATAAGACTTGAAAATTTTTGAGACATTGATTAGTTTGAAGGGATTAAAAAGAAAAGGTATTTTTGTTTTGTTTTGTTTTGTTTTGTTTTAAATTAGGGGTAGATGATCCTTGGCGCTGTCTGTGGGCAGTTTTTATTCTCTGGAATTCTTAAGGGCATAGATCATATTTATTCATCTTTATTTTTTAAGACCCAATATAGTAAATGATTATTCAAATTAAAAATGAAAACTAAAAAGAATTTTTACAGATCATTATATTTTAAAATGTACATTCACATTTATGTTATTACCTTTTATTTCCCCTAACAGTAAGGAAAAAGGAAAGTGATCCCTTACTAGAAATGTACCTCTTTCCTATTTGTTACATACTAATTCTAGTGGGGGTTTTTTTTGTTTGTTTGTTTGTTTTTGTCCTTTTTGAGACCGGCCACACCGCACTCAGCCAGTGAGCACACTGACCATCCCTATATAGGATCCGAACCCACAGCGGGAGTGCTGCTGTGCTCCCAGCGCCGCACTCTCCCGAGTGAGCCATGGGCTCGGCCCCTAATTCTAGTTTTTGTTCTCTTTTCTCTTTTATCATAAATACTACTCCTTTGGTTGTCTTCCATGTGAGCATCTCCACATAGCTGTGTTGGATTTATTTTAGCATGGATTCTCAGAAGGAGGGTTCCAAAAGAACTGGTTTCCTTGTGCAAGTGCTTATGAAGTCTGCATACATGGAACTCACTAATGTCCTGTTGGCCAAAGTTGATCATGTGTCAAGACCAGAATCAATGTGAGAGTGTGAATACTAAAGTGTGGTTCGTTGGGGAACCCAAAGTAACAGTCCTTCACAGTCTAGGATTTGGAGGTAAAAGTTTTGTCAACTTGGATGTATAGCATCTTTAATTCCACTTTTCCATGAACTTTTTGAAGTATCCTCATATGATTAGGTATAATAGTTGTGCAGGCAAGCTTAGTGAAATTTCTAGAAAATCCAATAGAGATGTATAAGAAGCAAATCAGAAAAATTTCCCACATTAGTAAACATAACCTTAGTTCATTTTGAAACAGCATCTGGGAATAATGCAAGAGTAGAACATGAAGGATANCTTAAAATAAGACTTGAAAATTTTTGAGACATTGATTAGTTTGAAGGGATTAAAAAGAAAATGTACTTTTGTTTTGTTTTAAATTAGGGGTAGATGATCCTTGGCGCTGTCTGTGGGCAGTTTTTATTCTCTGGACTCCTTAAGGGCATAGACCATATTTATTCACCTTTATTTTTTAAGACCCAATATAGTAAATGATTATTCAAAATAAAAATGAAAACTAAAAAGAATTTTTACAGATCTTTATATTTTAAAATGTACATTCACATTTATGTTATTACCTTTTATTTCCCCTAACAGTAAGGAAAAAGGAAAGTGATCCCTTACTAGAAATGTACCTCTTTCTTTCCTATTTGTTACATACTAATTCTAGTGGGGTTTTTTTGTTTGTTTGTTTGTTTTTGTCCTTTTTGAGACCAGCCACACTGCGCTCAGCCAGTGAGCACACAGACCATCCCAATATAGGATCCAAACCCGCGGGCGGGAGCGCTACTGCGCTCCCAGCGCCGCACTCTCCCGAGTGTGCCACGGGCTCGGCCCCTAATTCTAGTTTTTGTTCTCTTTTCTCTTTTACCATAAATACTACTCCTTTGGTTGTCTTCCTTGTGAGCATCTCCACATAGCTGTGTTGGATTTATTTTAGCATGGATTCCCAGAAGGAGGGTTCCAAAAGAACTGGTTTCCTTGTGCAAGTGCTTATGAAGTCTGCATACATG
Organism: Galeopterus variegatus; assembly: GCF_000696425.1. NCBI lineage: Eukaryota > Metazoa > Chordata > Mammalia > Dermoptera > Cynocephalidae > Galeopterus > Galeopterus variegatus. The sequence continues at coordinate 45,147 of NW_007731874.1, forward strand.
GAACTCACTAATGTCCCGTTGGCCAAAGTTGATCATGTGTCAAGACCAGAATCAATGTGAGAGTGTGAATACTAAAGTGTGGTTCGTTGGGGAACCCAAAGTAACAGTCCTTCACAGTCTAGGATTTGGAGGTAAAAGTTTTGTCAACTTGGATGTATAGCATCTTTAATTCCACTTTTCCATGAACTTTTTGAAGTATCCTCATATGTTTAGGTATAATAGTTGTGCAGGCAAGCTTAGTGAAATTTCTAGAAAATCCAATAGAGATGTATAAGAAGCAAATCAGAAAAATTTCCCACATTAACCTTAGTTCATTTTGAAACAGCATCTGGGAATAATGCAAGAGTAGAACATGAAGGATAATAAGAGGCAAAGCCCTGAAAAGGGTAGTTACCTCCTAATATATAGGAGAAACAATTTTCAACTTGTAGGCAGGATTGTTGGTAGGTATTCAATGTACTTGCAAGAAGAGATTTTCATTCTAGACCCAAGTAATTTATACATATCTGAATGGTTGTAAATAGGATGTTTTATGTCCTACACTCAACTGCAAGGCTTCAAAAATCTTAAAGTTATTATTTTTAAAAAGCATATTTTTAAATGTCAAAAGGTACTTGAAAGAGATTTGAAATGTTGACATTTACAAAAGCAGACATCAGTTGTGTTTTTCCTTTTAGGGGTAGTTGACCCAGTTAGCCATCTTTCTTTGAAAGAGCAAATCCCAGGTGCAGCGTGGAGTGTTTCAACCAGAAGCTTTCCTGAAGACACATCTGGCACTAACGGGAAAGCTACAGTGTGAAGAGGTATACATAAGATGGCACTCTTAATCACACTCCATCCATTATAAAAGAACTGAGCTATATGATAGCTGATGAAGATATGCCTGCTTATCAAGTTTCTCCCCTGAGGGAAGTGAATAGATTCAGTGAGGCTTTTGCCTCTGCAAGGGTCCCAAGAGTACATTATGGGCACTTAGAGGCAATTAGAAATAGTTGGAAGCTAGATTTCTTTTTAAAGGGTGCTTCAATGGACTCTTAGTCATATGAGTTTTATAACAGAATTAGCTAGGCTGTTAAGCAATTCACTACCACTACTAGAGAATAGTGGCACAGTTTATTATACTGCTTACTTACTGCCTGACATTGAATATCCCTGAAAAGAAAAGCAGCGAGAAAAAATTTAGAATGATCTTGAAGTTGTGAGCTTCTACTTTATGAATTAAAAATCAGGAATTTCCTTGAGGACTGCGTTATCCCAAATTTTCAAGTTTTGTATACTTGTATAGAAAGTGTGTAGATAGCACCATTCTAATCATTGGAAATAGACTTTGTGATGAAGAAAAAAATACATATGGTATTTGTTATATCCCATTATCAATGAAAAGAGAAATTCCTCTTTTGTACTTCCAAGATGGAACTGAGCTGTGTTTAAAAATAAATAAATAAATATAAATGAGGCTACAACTGAAAATGAATCTTATATACATAATTATTATTAATATTTGATCCATGATATTTGAGCTTTTACTTGTTCTTATACTCTTATGGCATCTCCAACCTGTGATGTAATTAAATTTTATCGAGTACCAAACTTGTGTCTATCATGGCAGGGCAGGACATCTTTTCTGAATACTTATGCACAAATTGGAGAATAGCACATTAATAGTATTAGTAAATATCAGCTCTGATTTTTATTCTACAAAGACCTTTTCCAAATGAAAAGTACAGACAACTTTAATTAGAAGTATCTTCTAAAGTAGGAATTTACAATGGCTGCAAATTGAAATTTGTAGAAGCAGATGAATACCAACTGAGATATAAGACTTCTGACATTACTTTAAATGTACTACTTCACTGCGTGTAGATTGAATTATATAAAATTTTGTTTCTTCACATTTCCTACATGATGTCAACTCTACTGTTTCTTTTAGATTTTGCAGCATTTCAAAATGAAACAAGAATAAAAGAATGAGAAAAGAAAGTTGAACAGGGATGTCTATCTCTATGTCTATACCTCATTTATTCCATTGCTACATTCTAGTTTATTGTAAATCTCACAGATAATATAAGAGAATTATCAAGCTTGGTTCACATTTCATTCTGATGGTTCCTAGAAGGCAGTTTGCTCTTCTTTCAAAAATGACTTCCTTATGTTTGGGTTGCCCACAAAGAACAAGTTTGGAAAACAGATTACTGTAACCAATGTGTGACCTCATAAAATCCCTTTAACTTTGTCAAATTACATTTTGCAAAAAATAACAACAAATAAATGACTCTCCAACCAGTATCCAGATTTGGTTTCTAACAATATTCTCCAATAAAAGGAAATGGCTGATTTGGGGCCTGGGACAGGTAATATATAAGATAAGCCTGGAGCAGCTTATAGTGCTGGAAGGTAAGAAAGTGCTCTCTCTCTCTCTCTCTCTCTCTCTCACACACACACACACACACACACACACACTCACTCAAAAGAACTGAGCTATATGATAGCTGATGAAGATATGCCTGCTTATCAAGTTTCTCCCCTGAGGGAAGTGAATAGATTCAGTGAGGCTTTTGCCTTTTCAAGGGTCCCAAGAGTACATTATGGGCACTTAGAGGCAATTAGAAATAGTTGGAAGCTAGATTTCTTTTTAAAGGGTGCTTCAATGGACTCTTAGTCATATGAGTTTTATAACAGAATTAGCTAGGCTGTTAAGCAATTCACTACCACTACTAGAGAATAGTGGCACAGTTTATTATACTGCTTACTTACTGCCTGACATTGAGTATCCCTGAAAAGAAAAGCAGCGAGAAAAAATTTAGAATGATCTTGAAGTTGTGAGCTTCTACTTTATGAATTAAAAATCAGGAATTTCCTTGAGGACTGCGTTATCCCAAATTTTCAAGTTTTGTATACTTGTATAGAAAGTGTGTAGAAAACACCATTCTAATCATTGGAAATAGACTTTGTGATGAAGAAAAAAATACATATGGTATTTGTTATATCCCATTATCAATGAAAAGAGAAATTCCTCTTTTGTACTTCCAAGATGGAACTGAGCTGTGTTTAAAAATAAATAAATAAATATAAATGAGGCTACAACTGAAAATGAATCTTATATTACATAATTATTATTAATATTTGATCCATGATATTTGAGCTTTTACTTGTTCTTATACTCTTATGGCATCTCCAACCTGTGATGTAATTAAATTTTATCGAGTACCAAACCTGTGTCTATCATGGCAGGGCAGGGCATCTTTTCTGAATGCTTATGCACAAATTGGAGAATAGCACATTAATAGTATTAGTAAATATCAGCTCTGATTTTTATTCTCAAAGCCCTTTTCCAAATGAAAAGTACAGACAACTTTAATTAGAAGTATCTTCTAAAGTAGGAATTTACAATGGCTGCAAATTGAAATTTGTAGAAGCAGATGAATACCAACTGAGATATAAGACTTCTGACATTACTTTAAATGTACTACTTCACTGCGTGTAGATTGAATTATATAAAATTTTGTTTCTTCACATTTCCTACGTGATGTCAACTCTACTGTTTCTTTTAGATTTTGCAGCATTTCAAAATGAAACAAGAATAAAAGAACGAGAAAAGAAAGTTGAGCAGGGATGTCTATCTCTATGTCTATACCTGATCTATTCCATTGCTACATTCTAGTTTATTGTAAATCTCACAGATAATATAAGGGAATTATCAAGCTTGGTTCACATTTCATTCTGATGGTTCCTAGAAGGCAGTTTGCTCTTCTTTCAAAAATGACTTCATTATGTTTGGGTTGCCCACAAAGAACAAGTTTGGTAAACAGATTACTGTAACCAATGTGTGACCTCATAAAATCCCTTTAACTTTGTCAAATTAACATTTTGCAAAAAATAACAACAAATAAATGACTTTCCAACCAGTATCCAGATTTGGTTTCTAACAATATTCTCCAATAAAAGGAAATGGCTGATTTGGGGCCTTGGACAGGTAATATATAAGATAAGCCTGGAGCAGCTTATATTGCTGGAAGGTAAGAAAGTGCTCTCTCTCTCTCTCTCTCTTTCTCTCTCTCTCTCTCTCTCTCACACACACACACACACACACACACACACACACACACACACTCACTCACATACACAGTATGTCAAAGAAAGAAAACTGAAAGAATTCCCAGTGGCTAAGCTGGAAGAATTTGAGCAACAAAATAAATAATGTAACATCAATTTCACCCCAAGGTATAAATAAATATTCATTAGTTCATGGTAATATAAATAAATGATGGAATTAAAAAACAAATGGGGGAATATAAACACATTTCCCACAGGACAAATTTCCCACAGAGGAATACTGAATACTTTTAGTAGATTCTTTCCCTGCAAAGGGTGGAGCATAACTTCCCACTCTTTACATGTGGGCTGCATGTTCTTCCAAAAAGTATAATATAAAAGGGGGTGGGGAGTAATTATACAGAGGAGAAATCTGACCAAAAACTACCTCAGCCAGGTGATTAAGGTTCACATGGACAATGGTAAATTATATTGATAGAATGTACCCTTGCTATGATGTGATAAGAATGTCACTGTACCTCAGTGGTCTTTTTTTCTGAAACTCATAATAACCCCGGTGTAATCATGAGAAAACCATCCAATAAATTCCACTTGATGGACATTTTCTAAAATCTGACTACTACACCTCAAAACTTCCAAGTTCATTATAAACAGGAAATGTTTGAGAAATTGTCACCGTCTAGAAGAGCCTAAGAAGATATGATAAAAAAATGTGTAATATAAATCCTGGTTTAGACCCTGGAACAGGAAAAGAGCATTAGGAGAAAACTGAGCAAATTTGAATAAAGAACGAATTCTAATTAAAAAGGGTGTTTCAAAAATGGTTCCTTAGTTGTGACAAATGTACCATTCTAATGTAAAATTTCAACAAGGGAAATTGAGTGCAAGCTGTATGAAAATTCTCTATTTTCCTGAATTTTTGTAAATCAAAAGCTATTATAAAGAAAGTTATGTAAAAAATAGCATGTGTCTCTGAAAAGTACTAATCGAGATTATTAAAGACTTAATTTTCTCATTAAAAAAGGATACAACAAGGTGGTAAGGCTGGTTCAAAGAGAAAGATGAAAGTATTTATAGTCACTGAAAGGAATGTTTGAATAGGATTGCTAATTTAGATAAAAAACTGGTGCATGTGCAACAAAGCAATAAATCTGTAAATTCTGGAGGTGTATTATTCTGTAAATCATTTACATTTTACCAATAATAATGGACCAGAATTATTTGCATTGCTATCTATTTTCTACAAGTTGACGTCTTTTCTTACAGAGTGATAAAATATCTTAATCAAGAGTGACACCATCAAGATCGTGAAGTAGATGATTCCCACCATTTTTTCTCACCACAGGTAACTAATTCATTACCGATAAAAAGCAAAGACTGCCGACTTGGGACCACTGGAGCTGGTGGAAAAGGAGGAGAGACCTAAGGTATTTGTGAAGGCACATGAGGCCATAGCAAGAGAGTGTAAGGATGACATGTATTGTTCTGAGCCTTAGTTGCTTCTGAGCCACATTGATATGGAGGTGTGGAGTAGATACTGCACACAATGCTGAAAAGCTGCAGTGACATCTTTCATGTAAACCTGCTTGGAGTGTACAGGGGAGAGGAGGTCTTCAGAGCATATCATACCAGCCTGTAGGCCATAAAGACCATGGGCAAGATTCCCTTGGACCTTCATAGGAGGAAGCAGATGTGGTTGACTGGAAAAAGGAGCTTCCCAGAAGCTGGTAAGTTATCATGAGGGATAAAATAATTTTTATAACTATAACATGTGCTTTGTAAGCCTAATCATAGCCACAGCACAAAAAGTTAGAAGAGACATGCTAAAAATAAATAATGAGAAATCAAAATACACTCCTAGAGAAAACCTCTCAATCACAAAAGAAGACAATAAGACCAGAAGTAAGTAAACAGAATCTACAAAACAATCAGAAAAAATAATAGAAAATGGCAGTGACAAGTCTCTATATATCAATAATAACCCCAGATGCAAATGGATTAAATGTCCCAATTAAAGGACACAGTTGCTCAATGGATTATAAAATAAGAACCAACAATATGCTGCCTCTGAGAAACCTAACTGATAAAAAAACACACAACACACTGCCTGAAAGTGAAGGTATAAAAGAAGATATTTCATGTGAATAGAAACTAAAAAAAAGAAAAAGCAGGAGTAGCTACACTTGTATTAGATAAAGTGGACTTCAAGCCAAGGAAAATGAAAAAAGATAAGGAAGATCATTATATAATAATAAAGAGATCAATTCTAAATACATACACTGTCCAGAGCCATAGAGCCCAGCTGTTGCCTGCCCAGGGTCATGAAGCCCTGCTAATAGC
>NW_007731874.1:53796-56225 GCF_000696425.1 Galeopterus variegatus
AGCCCAGCTGTTGCCTGCCCAGGGTCATGAAGCCCTGCTAATAGCCTTCTCACACTAAAGAAATAAATGCTGTGACGTTTCCACCATTTTCTCCTTCTTACTGCTTGCACAGCCCTAGGCATAGATCACCTGCTGCTTTGCTTTAGATAGCTGAGAAATGTTCCATTTCCTGGAACAATTTGCCCTGTGGTTTTTCCCAGAAAACACCTGCATACTTAATTATTTGCTGATTCCCTCCTGCTGTCTATATAATCTGTGACCTTCTGGCTAATAAACGAGACTTGATCAGAATACTGTGTTGTCTCCATTTCTCGCATCTCTTGTCCCATCCAATTCCCACTCCCCCCTCCAGGGTCTGCGTTGAATATCCCATGGGTCGGGACAATACACATCCATTTCTGGAGCACCCAGTTATATAAAGCAATTACTATTGGATCTAACAGGAGAGAAAGACTCCTATACAATAATAGTCAGGGACTTTAATGCCACACTTTTAGCAAAGGACAGATCATCCAGACAGAAAATTAATCTGGAAATATCACAATTAATCTCTCCTATAGGCCAACTTGACCTAATTGACAGTTATAGAACATTTCATTGAACAGCTGCAGAATACACATTCTCAGTAGCACGTGGAACATTCTGTAGAATAGATCATATGTTAGGGCACAGAGCAAGTCTCAACAAGTTTAAAAAATCAAAATTATGTCAACTACCTTGTCTGAACACAAAAATAAAATTAGAAATCAACAACAAGGACACCAGAAACCATATAAATAACATGGAAATTGAACAATACACTCCTGAACAACAAATACATCAAAGAAGAAATCAGGAAGAAATTTAAAAATTTCTGGAGATAAATGAAAATGAAAACACAACATACCAGAACCTATGGGATATAACAAAAGCAATTGTAAGAGGAAAGTTTATCACAATAAATGCCTATGTCGAAAAAGAAGAAAGACCAAATAAACGACCAAACATTATACCTCAAGGAGCTGTAAAAACAAGAACAAACCAAGTCCCAAATCAGTGTAAGGAGAGAAATAACAAAACTCAGAGCAGAAATAAATGAATTAGACATTAAAAAATACAAAAGATCAATGAAACAAAGAGATGAGTTTTCAAAAAGAGAAAAATAATTGATAAACCTTTAACAAGATTAATGAAGAAAAAAAGAGAGAAGACTCAAATAAGAAATGAAAGGGGACATTACAACTGATACCACAGAAATACAAAGGAAAATGAGACAATAACAAACCACTATATGTGAACAAACTTGAAAACCTAGAAAAAATGGATAAATTCCTGGATGCATACAAATTACTAAAGTTGTGTCATGAAGACCTACAAAATATATACACAACAATAATGAGTAATGAGATTGAAGCAGTAATAAAGACTTCCAACAAAGAAAATCTCAGGACCAGATGGCTTCACTGCCAAATTCTTCGATACATTTGAAAAAGAACTTGTACCAATTCTTCTCAAACACTTCCAAAAAGATCTTCCAAATTTATTCTATGTATCCAGCATTACACTTGTAGTCAAATTAGAAAAGGACACAACAACAAAAGCAACAACAAACTACATAACATTATCCCTAATGAACACAGGCACAAAAATCATCAGCAAAATATTAGCAAATAGAGTTCAGTAATGCATTAAAAATATCATACACAATATCAAGTGGGATTCATCCCAGGGATGCAGGGATGGTTAAACATACAAAAATCTGTAAACATGATACATTACATCAAAAGAATGAAGGAAAAAATAAACACCTTATGATCATTTCAATAGATGCAGCAAAAGCATTCGATAAAATCCAACACCTCTTCATAATAAAAAACACTCAGCTAATTTGGATTGTACCTCAACACAATAAGGGTAATATAAGACAAACCCACAGCTAATATCATTTTGAATGGTCAAAAATTGGAGGCTTATCCTCTAAGATATGAACAAGACAAGGATGCCCACTTTCCCTGCTCTTATTCAACAGAGAACTGGAAGTTCTAGCCAGCACAATAAGATAAGAGAAAGCAAAAAGGGCATCCAAATTGACAAGGAGGAAGGGAACCTATCCTCTTTGCAGATGACAAGATCATATACATAGAAAGCCCTAAGGGCTTCACCAAAAGATTACTAGAACTAATAAACGAATTCAGTATAGTGGTAGAGTATGAAATCAACATGCCAAACTCAATAGCCTTCCTATATATACATCAATAATGAAATAGCTGGAGAAGAAATCAAGAAAGTGATCCTATTAAGAACAGCTATCAAAAAAATGAAATATCTAGGGGTAAATTTAATGAAGGAGGTGAAGGATCTCTGCAATGAAAACTAAAACTCATTGGTGAAAAAAAATGAAGAGGACACATATAAATGGAAAGATATCCCACGTTCAAGGGTGGGATAAA
>NW_007731874.1:58150-59488 GCF_000696425.1 Galeopterus variegatus
CTAAAAAAAAAAAAAAAAAAAAAAAGATAGTCTATTATTTTTGAAACATGAATGGAACTGGAAAACATGTGGAAACTAAAAAAAAAAGAAAAGAAAAGAAAGTGGTTCTCATAAAAGTAGAGAGTAGAGGCCAGGAGAGGAGGTGGGTGGGGAGTAGAAGTGGTGGACTTTTTATGGAAAATGCTACCAAGGAAATGCAGACACTCGGAGAAATGGAGAAGTCAGGTGATTTATTACAACGGTGGTCCCAGGGGAACACATGTTCCAACAACCCGGCCCGAATGCGGGAGAATTGGGGTTATGTACTTTTCTTAAGCAAGCAAGCAAGCTAAGCTTTTAAAATCAGTTCTGTCTGTATTCAGGCAGAGTCACCCAAATTGAGGTTTTTACCAGGTGGTTAAAGGTGGATTTTGAGTAGGGGGCTTCACCAGGTGGGCAAAACTGGGTTACGGAGATGGGGAATGTGGGTAAGGGGCTTTCTACAGTGCGAGATAGAGAGCAACCCAGTCTCTCACCTACACAGGAAGAGCTAACAGGTTGGCAAACCAGAGTCAGGGAGCTCAGAAATGTATTTAGCTGTTAACCCTTTACATAACCTTTAGATATTTTTTTATAAGCAAGCATATTTTAGCTGTAAAACTAAAACAAGGATTAATTTAAGTGGAGGACAAGAGATTTGTCTACTTTATTTTTCCCTTTTATGCTCTTTCAAACTATTCAGTGAGCATAACCGAATTAATTTTTAGGTTCCTTTGTCTCCACTGGCATATAAATGTAAAATACAGTATATACTAAAGCAAGCAGTATAACAAAAACAAATGGCAAAAGATGACAAATATTTATTGTCTCGCGGTGCAGATTTCTTAAGCTTCGGCCGTAAGTAGACCAACCAGCCTCCGCTGTGGTTGGAGGAGGGCTCACTGATCCTCAGGCTTCAGCCATGTGGACCAGCCTTTACAGACCGTAAAGCGTTGTCATTTGAGGAAGCTGTCTGTCTTACCCGGGTATGGTGGATTCAGAGAGTTATTTCTGCAACTTTAACTGCAGTGTGGGTAGTTAATATATCATGTGTGGTCCCACCTAGGCTGGCTTTAATGGCCTCGCAGTAACTGACGGGTCCAGCTCCCTAAAGGACTAGGACCCTGCTTTAAAGTTGTTTTACTTATTTGCTTGATTGTCTGGCAACGAGCACAGACGTTTACAGTGCGGTCATTGGCCAAAACTTCCAAGCAAACAACTGTATGAACCGTTATTATAAAAGGTATTTTTCTCTTTCTTTTTTTTTAACCCTATTAACCAAAACTATATCCTAATATTCACAGCCCTTTTACATCTCTT
>NW_007731874.1:60400-63341 GCF_000696425.1 Galeopterus variegatus
TTTTTTTTTTAGTTTACTTTTTAAATAAGTTACGGGTTAACGTTTAATTATTTACATTTAGCTAAAACTAGAAAAATTGTATAAAACCACAAAATTTTTATGTCACCCTAAACCTGTTAAAAAAATATTTTAAAAATTCCATCCCTCCCACATAAATTTTTATTTTAACACATATAAAAATAAACACAAATAAACAATTTTGTCCAAATATTTAGCCAGTAACTACTGGCCCTAACATATGTTAAACACTTAATAAAGCTAAAAAAAAAAAAAATGCATTCCCTTAAAAGAGGGCCCTGTTTTTTAATAAAACTTTGCCAGTGTTACCCTTTGGGTCCAAATTATACACTACACCTTCCCTAAACTTTATGGCCTCTGTGTACTGTAAAACTTTGGTTTTTTTAGTATTCATATCAATGTCCATCATAAAAGTTATTAACTGGTCCCCCCCATTACCATTTTAACCATAATCTTTTGGGGACTTAAAATTAAAAATACTGGGTCTTCCCTGTATAAAATCCAATTTAACAAAGCCAATGAGTGTTTAAACCTTTTCTTCCATTGGCTCAGTGTTGTACTTTTTCTTGTCTTTTGGTACAGTTTAAATGCCCGCCCCCTTCTAAAACAATCCAATTTCCAATGGCCCAGTTGTTTGGAAACCACACATTGGTTTAACTTTAAGGGTGTCTGTTTCTCCAAGTGTCTATGTTTCCTTAATAACATTTTCTGTAACATACTAAAAGGTACAAAACTATCTACCCTAAGTAAATCATGGTGCAGTACATACATGCATTGAAACTACATACTGTGTCACACAAATATGTACAAATAAATGTTAAAATATTTGAATAAAAAATAATAAATATCCTAATCAGTCAAAAGTAACAGGTCAAACAAAGGGGTACACCTAGAGATTTATATAAGAGATATGAAGTAATTGCTTTGACAATTTTCCAGTTTTGATATTTCTCCACAACAGTTTACTTGATTTGATTGCATATACAGAAATGATATTATACAGTGAGTTTCTTGTATATGATATCTTTATGTCTTTTAGTGAATTTTTTGAAAAGCACAAAGAAATTATTTCACCATTTTATAGATTTTTTTTTTTTCTGGAGCATGAGTCATCAGATTTTTTTGTTTGTTTGTTTCTTTTATAAGCCTTTAAAACAAGTTTGTGTCATCTCAGAAATAAGAAAATTGTGTTCTGCACATGAAGTCAGTGACAGCATAATAAAAAAATCACTGTCTTTCTTTAACATTCTCCTTGAAGTAGAAATGATGCCTCAAGAATATATAAATGTTCCATGAAAATGTATTAGGTTTAGAAAACTCTAGTGTTACTTGAGAAAGCATTGATAATTGCTGGTTGGTTTGTGTTGGAGGATGACATGCATGACTCCGTAGAACACAGATACTCAGATGCATCAATTCTTAGAGGTACAGAATCACAGATTATTTCAACTCCGTGTGGTCCAGCAAACTAAACAAGTAATATGAGAAAAGAAAGCATAGAAACAATATGTTATATTTTAGAAATGTTTGGAGAATACTTCCTGAGAGCAAAGTCTGGGTATAAGAAAACACTACAAAGCTTAGCTCTTCAGGGAAGCTTTAAAGAGCCAAGTGCCTTGTCCTGCTCTAAAACTAAGTCAGCTATTTTGTCACAGATATGTATTGTCCGAGCAAAACTATGTGTGTGTCTAGACCAGTTGCAGGTATAATTGCGCGTCTTATTTGTACTTTCAACATAAAGTTCCAGTAACTAATTATTCATTTTGTTACTTGTGAGTGGAATTTGGTTTCTTGTGAATTTTTTATACCTAAGTGACTGTAGGCTCATTTGTAAGAATGCTGTGACTGAAAGATCAGCTTAACAATCTAAGAAAACTCAGCTACTGTAGTAATAACTGGAGAAATAATCTGTAGATTACCAAATTTGACAAATGTGGAAGAAAGTACAATTAAGGGAATAAAGGGATTAAAGGAACCACGTGGAATGACACAATTTCACTAATTGACAGGCATATAATTTTCTTTCATTTTTACTACTCAATGTACATTAGTTATTATCTGAGAAACTGAATAAATTGGAGTAACCTAAGACCTCTGTCACTGCTTAGTTCTTCAAGTCAGGATAAGTAAAAGAATAAGACACCTGGCAGCTCTGTTATGAACATTGTAAATTTTATGACTGTAGAAAAATGAAAATTAGTGAAAGTATATGGATACTCTTATCTTTACAACAAAAAATAGTTATTAATTTTTCATATTTGCTGAGGAATTTACCTGTTTAGGGAAATCATTCAACATTTCTTTATACCTCTCTTGGTAGCTAGTTTAGACTGGAAAATTTCTGTATCCTCAAGACATAGTTCCTGCTCGATTATTTAATTAATAAATAGGTAAACATAGCTATTATTTTATAAACATATCTCCTGAACTTGTTAATGTAACTTTGTGCAATGGTCACTTAGAAAAAAATCCAATGGCTCTTTTGGTGGAAGTGGTATACAAAGCTGTCACAGCTAGTGACATATACAAAGAGAAATCAAGAGAGGTCAATATTAAAATGGAGTAACTATGTATGTATGTACAGTACACCATTGCTTTGTCATCTTTAATTTCTTTTGTTTAAATTGTGTTTTTCTTATAAATAATTCAAGAGAAAAACGTTAATTACTGAAATGGGCAAATCAATTAATAATTGCCTCAGAGTATTTCTGCATGTGAGACTCACAAGCGAATGCCAATCAATACTGAGAAACTATCAATTACCTCATTTTGACTACGTCAGAGAACAGTAGTCTTGTGGTGTTTAAGTACGAAATCAACAATCCTCATGTTTATAGACACAAATTATAACAGTGTATATTTCAAGAAGCTTTCAAATTATATTCTGATGAGACATACTATGCAGTTTTAGGGAAAATCTATA
>NW_007731874.1:63900-65647 GCF_000696425.1 Galeopterus variegatus
CAAGAAGCTTTCAAATTATATTCTGATGAGACATACTATGCAGTTTTAGGGAAAATCTATAATATTTTATATAACAGAGAAAATAAAAATATCCTTAAAGATAATTGCTCCTCTAGGACAAGGAAAAAATTGCTTCCTTCCGTGCTCTTCCAACCCATGCGTAAATCTGTCAAACAAGAAGTATTCATGCAAATGATGAAAATGCAAAGTAGTTTTTTAATTTGCAAAAAAAATGTTTTTTCATAGTGAGCATGGTTATTTTGTTTGATTGATTCCTTGTGTTCAAAGTATTTTCCAAAATATAAACATGGCTGCCTGCCTGTTCCAACATTATTCTCTCACTTCTAAGTTTTCATTTCATAGAGTATTCACACAAATCTGTCTGAAGTGATTTTAAAAATAACTGCACACGCTTTGTATAGTACAATATAAAAATCCTGATATTCCTCTCTAAAGGTAGTGGTTTCCATGCTAATTATTCTTGTTTCTTTATATAAACTTTGGCATTTGAAAAGCACTTCTACTGACCTTCCAACCCTGCTACTAAAATATTGAGTCTGGAATCAGACAACCTCATATGCATGTTGGGCATTTCATAGAATAACATTGTGCCTGACACATGATAGAGATCAAAACTATTTCTTGAATTTGATTGAGATGCAAAATCTGAAAAATTGAAGTTCAAAAAGTATCTAAGTCTTGTCTGAAGCATGAACTATCTAAAACCAAGAGTTTGTTAACAAAGAATTTGCTCTTTTTGATCAGCTTTTCATTGGATTAGTATACACAGTTTCTGATTTTCAGAAACTTCCTTTATTCTTCATAGCATGGCTTGCCCGATAGCATGGTGTCATGGCCTGTTGGTCAGTGTCTTTTGTTGTTGTTTTGTTTTGTTTTCTCATCCTGGTTGAGCACCATTCCTCTTTTTTTTTTTTTTTTTTTTTTTTTNCAGTGTCTTTTGTTGTTGTTTTGTTTTGTTTTCTCATCCTGGTTGAGCACCATTCCTTTTTTTTTTTTTTTTTTTTTTTTTTCCTTATGGAAATGACAGAGAAACTAAATAAGGCTTTCTTGTTTAGAAAACAGATATTGAACATTTACCATGTACCGGGAGGTCCTCAGGCCTCTACCAGAAGCAGACAATAAGGTGAGTCATTGAACACAATTTGGCAGAATGTGGGTATGTGAAATAAGTCAGCTGATGATTTTAATATGGCACAAGGTTAAAAGTTGCATAATAAAGACTATCATATAATCTGATAAACATAGTAGAGAAACTCAATCAGGTTGGCATGTTCACAAAAGGCTTTGAGAGGGTAGATATTTGAGTAGCCTTGAAAGAACAGAATTTGGTTTTAAGTTGGAGAAAGGAGGAGAATTAAGTTGTAACATGTAACAGTGGAATGGGCAAATGCACAAATCTGTAAAGAGCTAATTATGGGACATGTAATTAATTCTGAATGGCTGGTACAATATAATTAAAGAGAAAGAGAGTAGAGAACACAACTGGATAAGAGGGCTTGAAAAGGATCCTGAAGGATTTGTGTATTATGCCAAGGATTTGTTTTATTGAACAAATAAAAAGTAGTAATTGAATAATTTTATTAGTTTATTGTCGGGATTTACAGAATTCTAATAATAACTGATGAAGGCCAGAAAATGGGTAGTAGCAGCTAGGTTAAACAAACATACAAACAAAAACATAGAGATAATTTGGAAAATATTCAGCAAATAGAATGAGAAAAACCTG
>NW_007731874.1:65706-67403 GCF_000696425.1 Galeopterus variegatus
TACAAACAAAAACATAGAGATAATTTGGAAAATATTCAGCAAATAGAATGAGAAAAACCTGGAAAACAATTGAAATTTGAATAAGCAAAGATAGAAGCCTGAATTATCAGACTTTTGGATTTTTTTGGCTTGGGTGATATGAAGAATGGTGGTGTGATTCTCTATGTAGGGAAGACAAGAAGGAAATAGATCACGAGTGGTACTTAAGAAAGAGTTGTACATTTCTGTTTGAGAGCCCTCTAGGTCATTTAATTAATAAGAAAGGAATCATATTTGGAGTAACTTAAACAATGATGTATACAAAAATTAAAGGATGCTTTTGAACTGTAGGATAATATGATGTAATTTCTAATGCAGGACAAATACTTTAGAAGAAGGAATGTAGTATTATCATCAGAAAGTTTAATTACTTTGAGGCCATGCAGTATGTAAAATACAGGGGAAAGTTAAAACATCTGTGCAACTAGAGCTCAGGTCTTTTTCATCAGCTACTGCCAGTTCTCCCAGTACTAGCAACAGTCAGACAGGTTCTCTTCTTTTATTCTCTTCATTGTACCTTGAGCACACTTTGCTATTCTAAATGTTTCGAATTCCTTCTCCTCTCGTTTATTCTTTATGCATATTGTATTTGTTTATAAGCCTAACTCAGGTCTGATCATTTCTATGATAGCTTACACTGTCATCTAATGGCTTTATGTATTTAAATCTCATTTTACCAACTGTAATTTTAAGCTATATGGACTGTCTTAAATATCTTTGGATCCTCTTTAATGACTGTTTAGGTCTAAACATCTAGTAACTTTCCAGTAAATACTTGTTTATTAAAAGAAATATTGTACCAATTGTCTAGAAATAAAAATTTAATGAATATAAAAGAAGGGGTATCTCCCAAGATAAACCACTTTACCCCACCAATTTGATTGAAAATTGGAAGTACATGCAAATCTTTATGAAATAGTGCAAGGCATTTTGCTAATCATTTAGAAAATGATTGCTTCAGGATTTTAAGTTTTTTAGTGTAAACATGAAAAAATCAATGAAGTTTCCATAGGGACTGACAAGGTAGTAATGGAAACAAAGGTAAACAGGACACATCAACTTTTGTATTCTCCTTCAAGAACAGCACTAAAGAAAGGAGAGGTATAAAGTGGAAGGTCTAGTGACATGCTCCCAAGATGACTGACTGCCCATCTTTCATAGCTTTGTATCATTCCACTAAGTATATCATTAAGTCAGGCAAGGAGCGGAGGTGCTGGTTTTCTTTCTTTACAGGGTAAGTTGCTGAATATTTCCGTGATATGCCCAAGGTCACAAACCACTGAAAGAACAGAAAATCAACAGTGGTCTTTTGTGCAATTGTCTTCAATAAATGACACATCTACCCATTTGTGCTCCAAAAGAAGGCAAATTTAGAAATAAAAGGGTGAAAAGCAAACTTTTGTAATGCATAAGCCATATGATTAACACCAAAAATTATTTTTAAATTTCCTTTGAAAAAAAATTGTGTTTCTAAAGTAAAATCATTTTTACCCACGTTGTGCCTGAAGCACACTGTTTTATAAACCAAATTTTTTTATAAAGTACTAAAATATAAGAGGATATAACAGAAATGCTGACACACCTTTAACAAAAATAGTATAGTTTACAAGAATGTCACTAGCTTAAAGCAGAGTAACCAGAGAACTCTTAAAATTTAT
>NW_007731874.1:67899-69465 GCF_000696425.1 Galeopterus variegatus
TATAGTTTACAAGAATGTCACTAGCTTAAAGCAGAGTAACCAGAGAACTCTTAAAATTTAT
Source organism: Galeopterus variegatus (assembly GCF_000696425.1). Classification (NCBI taxonomy): domain Eukaryota; kingdom Metazoa; phylum Chordata; class Mammalia; order Dermoptera; family Cynocephalidae; genus Galeopterus; species Galeopterus variegatus. Next base: position 67,961 of record NW_007731874.1, read on the forward strand.
GAATATGTTATTAATCAATATTTAATAATTTATGAGTGCATATATATATGAATAATAAACTGGAAAGATATAAATAAAATAAAATGATTACAAGTCAAATGGACTTGGATTATAATACACACTGCAAATAACGAGGTGTATTTAATATTTTCAGCTGTTGGTTTCTTTTTATTGTAATTATTGCTTCTATTATCATTCTTAAGAAAAACATAGACCACATTTATTCTTTCAGTATCCGTATTTAAATCAGTCATAAGTAATGACAGATTGGAAGAATTGTACCAAACTGTTAAAATGAGGACAGAACTACCTAAAGAGGAAAATGATTCACAAAATGCTATTTGAACAAATTATAATTAAAAAGAATAGTAGATATAATTGTTCTTTCTTACAAAGAAACTTTGTCCTTGAAAGGACATCTTTATAAGACTTAGCATTTATAGCATGGCCAGTTAGTTCACTTGGTTAGAGCATGGTGTTATCAACACCAAGGTCAAGAGTTTAAATCCCCTACCAGCCAGTTGCAACAACAACAACAAAAANAAAAATGCATTTACATTTCCTGTGGACTCAGTATGTAAAGAATCAAAATACGACTCAGATAAGAAAATTGTCATTTCTTAAAAGATCACATTTTAAGATACTTATACATGCCCATATAGTTGATGTTTAATCAAAGAAAACCATGATAATTATAACAAATGGAGATTAAATGATATTATGTGAGAAAATCAGTAATGAAGGTTTTTGGAAGCTCAGATTTTATTTGCAATGATTTCAGTATGATCTCAGATATGACAGAATGATTACATGGAACTTGCTCCTTAGAATTTACATTTCATATAATTTCATTGATGATCTAATTTATATCCCAATTAGTCAATTTTTCAAATGTCATAAGGTGAAGCATGCCATGAGAGTCCTTTTTTATATACCCATCTGTCATGCACTCTGATTTTCTTTTCCATTTAACATTTAGCAATTTGTTATTAATTTGTTTGACAAGTTTGAGATCTTCTAAGATATTAAAATGCTGTGATTGCATCGAACTAATGGACGTTTTTAAAGTGGTCAGAAGAAACATGGAAGGGTGACATGTTCTCCATAAGAAAGAATAGGCTGTGATGCTAAACACTTTTGTAAGCATAAAAAGTATTTAAAATTATAGAAACATATGTTCATAATAATTTTCTTCTTTAGTGAGAAAAGTGTTTTCAAAGAAAAAATGGAAATCTTCATGTTTACTAAATGCCATATATTAAGTAAATCATCCTTTTAAAATTTTTTGTTGTTTATAAATGTTGGGGATATTTATCCTTTTGAGGGGGTAGCTCATTATTTTGTAGGAAAAGTTGGATGAATTGAACCTTTTTTTTAAAATTTAGATGTTCTTTTATGCCCAGGTCAATGTTTTGTAAAATTATTTGGTGGTTGTTGCTGAGATTAAAAGAAATAAAATGAAATTTTAAACTTCCTCAAATTCACTCATATTGAGGATTTCTTAA
>NW_007731874.1:70211-74825 GCF_000696425.1 Galeopterus variegatus
GTTGTTGCTGAGATTAAAAGAAATAAAATGAAATTTTAAACTTCCTCAAATTCACTCATATTGAGGATTTCTTAAACATTTATAAAATCAATTAATATTTATAAATCAATATGATTTTCATGGAATGTACACAATGAAGAATCCAAGTAGTCAAGATTTTAGTGGTCTAGTTTCAGAGATGAAAGTTATATAAATATTATACAAAATATGTTTGGAGCTGTATCTGAAAGGTTAGAGAAAAGTTGGATGTTTGAAGTAAAGAGAATATATTTGAGAGATACTGGTAATGAGATAGGTTAGGGATCAGGACTCAGCCACTCATCTCAACCCCTCAACCTTATTTCCAAAGAACCCAGCACATCCAGATAAGCTCTTATTGCAAACTAAGATAAGCAACCTTTTTTTTAACCACCAGTTTCCCCCAGGCAGTCAGCCTGACTCATGCACACAAAGCCTCAAAGTGACCACTACAATGACACTTCTGAGTTGGCAGTAGTGAGCAACACTACCATATTGGACCTACTGAGCAGGTGCAAGGACCAAAGTCCTAACTGAGCATGCACGCATGGTGCAACCAGGAAGAACAGTTGGACCACCTCCTGAGGCACAGAATGATGATGCTGGCCCTCACACCTTACCCTGTAAAGAACCCTGAACAGCTCTCCTCAAGGAGCTAGCTTCCTTATGGCTACTTTCCTTATGCATAAGCTCTCTTCTCTTTAAATAAAGCATTTTTTTTTTTTGTTTTCCTGCTGTGTTCATTGTTCATTTCTATGACTTTGAGACCCAAGAATCTGGTTCAGTAACTGTAGAAGGAAGGCAACGCAGTTAAAAACAAACAAAAATTCTAGACAGCAAAGAAATGTAAAGATTTATTTGGCCAGTAACGAGCATAGAATGTGTCTGAAATATAGGTTGTTACATGTGGTGATTAGGATGATACTACTTACATTTGTGAGAGCAGTTAAAATGGTGTAGAAGAAACTAAGAAATTGAGGACAATGTAGACAGTGATTAGGCAGATGCAATCATGCCCTACTACTTCCAAAGTTTAGTAATGAAATAAAAGAAAAGGTAGCTAGAGGGACAGTAACATCAAAGTTAGTGCTAAGTGACTGAATTAACATTTTAATTTCAGAGGGGGTAGAGGTATGACCCAAGTTATCCTTTTAATGGTCAAGAGGAAAGCAACAACATTAGATGCAAGTTGGGGATCACTCTATCCTTTAATATCTAGAGAAGGTCAAACCCAATACCATACCAGGTGGAAAATAGTGGAAGTTACAATGTAAATTCTCAGATTTGTGTTGTGTCCCCTGTTAATCTGATATCCTGCTTCCGTTGGTTTTAGTTGAGTGTATGGAAATCTCATCTTGCAGCTGTTTCATCTATCGCAGGACCTTTTCTTGGCTTGCATAAGACAAAGTATTTGTGGATGTAGGTCACTGTCAGTCAGTTTTGAAACTTGTGGTTTGTGACAACACAAATAACTTAAAATTGAATATTTCACATTCCAGCTTCTAAAAGGATACAATCTGGTCACTAGTACATCAACCATTCTCTCCCCCTATGCTTTTTTCTCTTCTTCCTACATTATCAGATAAAAAACAAACCAAAAAGAGAAATTCCCAAATATCTAAAAATATTTTTGTTTAAAGAGGAACCTGGCCCTCTTTTAGTTTTGATCTCTCTTATGAGATCCTAGTCTCTGATCTAAGGCATATCCTTTCACACATAAATACTTTTTGTTTTATAAACAAAGATAGTTATTTCTAAGAGGAAGCTGATACCAGGGAAATATCTAGAATGATTCTTACCCTCACAATAAAAAAGTCTCAGTATTAAATTATCACCCTCTCTCTTGAATTTTCAAATGTCAAATCTCATAACTAGAGACACTTCAGTTGGAAAAATGACTCCCAGTCCCCCATCTTCAAAGCAATTCCCACTTTTCAGATGTAAGTACAATTATTTGTTTACATGCCATATTCCCTGAGTAGACCAAAAATTACTTGAGGTTAGAACATATTCATACTGTAAGTATCAGTATAAGGAGCATGATCAGAGCAACAAATCAATATTGAATGAGTATAGAAAGCATAACATGAAAGGAAAAGGAAGGTGGGGGTGATACAGTTACCCCATAACCCTCTTCTCTTTAAAACATGAAACAAAGTTGTCTTTGTCCTTCTGTATATTGTTTCTCATGTACTACAGGAAGTCATTTCCACATCACCTCTTGAATCTGAGAAATTTTACGACTTCTCTGTCTCAGCAGTCCCATCTCTCTCTCTGCATCTGATGCTCCACTAGAGCTCTAAACAGTCTTTTGTACTTTTCCTTTATTCTACATCCAATCTGTTATTAGTCACTTAATAAATAGGTTGTATTATATTTTCATGATACACAATAGCTTGATTTGAGAGAAAAGAGACAGAAAAATTGCAAGCAGGTAAATAATGTGAATTCAACCTGATGCCCTTGAAAAAGAGAAAGAGAAAAGGAAAATAATGTATGTTGTACAATTGACTTTACCTTACTCATCACCCAATAAATGTATGACCCAGTGTGTGAGAGGGGATCGTTGGATGTCTTATTTTATCATTTGTCACAGTTGCCTTTTAACTCCATAGTATCATCACGTCTCTAAACAAAGTATAAGTATGGTGTTAATTCAGTGAAAAGTTCTCTCCACCAGGGCATGTAACCCATAAATCAAAGAGTACAGTGCAGATCATGGAGAGAAACCATCTGTGCAGATGAGCATTTATTTTATCAGTTGTAAAAAGTTTGTGTTTATTATGCATGAAAGGTTGAATAATTTAAAATGGATTTCAAATAAATACCTAAATAGAAAGCAACTAAAACATTGGAATGCAAAATAAAGAAGTGGTGATTAGATACAACACTAAAGTAAAAACTGTGTTGCCATTGAACGTGGACTCTCTGAGAGATTTTTGAGTATGATATAAACCAAATGTAATTTTTGCTCTATGTACTGAATCTCCAACAAAATCTCTAGAGTAAATATACTCTTCTATGTAACACCTTAGATTCCTCAGTCCTTTTCTAAATTCAATCACTTTGTAGCTCTATGGTAAAATATTTCTACTGTTGTGTTGTATAGTGTGTTTATGTGTGTGCATCTGAAGAGATCAAAATCTGAAATATTTTAAAATTATAAATCCCAAATTAATGAATCAAAATCTACATTTTTTTCAGTTTGTTTATTTATAAATATTATTTATTTTTTACATTCTAAGATGCTGTGGCAGAGCAGTTGTGGGGGAGAGGGAGAGACAAGGGAGAAGGAAATAGGGTGGAAGAAGGAAGAAGGATGGCAGACATGGTTGAGGCCCATGGAACCCTTCTCATTCCTGCAAGGGAGACAATAAGTCTTCCAGTGACTCAGTCATTGCTGGGCTGGTGCAGATGTCAGGGGAGTGTTGCTGGAGCTCTCCCCACTTCCCTGGCTCAGGAGATCAGGGGGCTTCCAGCAGTGGCTTGGTAGTCATCGCCAGGCTGGTTGCAGGTTTGGGGGTGGTGTGACCAAGGCCCAAGACCCCCCTACCAACCTGGCTCAGGAGCCTGGAGCACTTCCTGTAGCAGCTTGGTGGTTGTTGCTGGGCTGGTTGCAGGTAACAGGGGGCATGGGTAAGGGGGGCTTCCAGCCCTTCTAGGTTTTATAGGTGTTCTTTGGTGATATGAGATCTTTACTAGTTAATATCAAACTTTGTCTCTGATCTGCAGGTATTTTGTTTTTTTCCTTTCAGTTCTGTGTTGGATTGTTTGCTGTTCCCACCACTTAAACTCTGCACTGGAACAAAATGGGTGTCCTTTGTTTGCTTACTTCTAAAATGGGGGAGCTTCCTATGGGACCAGTACTTGAGCCCTGTGGTTGAGTTAAATTGCTGTTTTGCTGCTGATTCCTTGGGGAAGGCTTTATGTGCAGCTCAGGTTTTAATTGTTGGCCCTGTATGTACTTCTGGGTCTTGTGAAGTCCAGTACACCTGGGTTGTGTGGAAACACTGGTCTGGGCCTGAGACTTTTCAGCAAACTGCACCCTCTGCAGATCTGTATTCCTGACCAGTGTCCCATGAGTGGGCCTGTGCTGATGGGGGACAGATCAGCTATCCACACTGTTCCCCCAGTGGGCCTGTCTCCCCCACTGCCCATACTCCAAACACTTCCCATTGGATGGGCTGTGTGATGGACTTTTGTGATGACTCACCAGCCTCTGAGTGGCACCTTTTTTCAGTTGTTGTGGCTCCTAACTCTTACGTGAGTCCATGGGAACCCTGTTAGTGGTCTTGCTGTCCTGAGGGCCACTAAGGCCCTCTTCTCCCCTGCCACATCCAAACAACTTCATCCAAAGGGCTCAGCTGTGGCTTTTTCCAGTTCTTGCTCCATGTGCTCACCAGCTCCAACCTTGAAGAAGCCATATTTGAAATGGTGGAAGAGATCCTTTCTTTCTTTCATTGTGGCTTCTCCCACCTTCATAAACTCCGTAGGTCTCTCCTCCTCTTCCCCTCAGCTCTAGTGGCCTAAGCTTGGCTGTCGTTGCTTTTTAATAGTTGTAAATTGGTTGATTTGTGGGAGAGAGTGACTCTGGGG
>NW_007731874.1:76305-78400 GCF_000696425.1 Galeopterus variegatus
TGCCCTTCACAATTTTTGAAATAATATAATCAAAATTAGTTTTGTTTTTTGTTTTTTTTTTTAATTTTCCTAGGCTAAAAATTTTAACCATTGCATCAGAATTTAACATTACTTTCCACATGTTTGAATATTAAGATTTTAGAATTTTAAGCCATTATTATTTACTTAACAAATATATATTGATCACTCATTATTTTCCAGGTGCTTTACTAGACATTGTCCAAATCTTTGGCATTGCAGACGGGTAAGCCTAAACTCTAGAAAACAAAAGTAGGTAAGTAAGTAGTAAAGCTTATTTCAGTAGAGATAGCCTCATGAAAATTAAGACTCCAATACAGAAAAGAGCAATAATGGTGACTGGGAGGGTTGTTGGATATCTTAGATTGAGTAGTCTGTTAATTCCTCCAAAAGAGAGGAGAATGAAGTAAAATTTGAATGTCAAAAAGGAGCCAACCTTTTAGATATCTGATAAATATCTATACCAGAAGAAGACAGTAAACACAAATATCATAGTGTAAAGTTGGAGACACAAGCAGAGCATGATTATGTAAGTAAGAATTTATAGGCCTTATAAAGAGTTTGTGAGGAGGTTATATTTTAGTTCAGGTTAAGTATACATTTTTAGAGAATTTTGAATTAAAAAAATGATTATTCTACCAACACTGTAGGAGTGTTCTCATCTCTCAGCACCCTCACCAGCATTTGTTTCTCACCGTCGTTTTGATCACAGCCAGTCTAACTGGGGCGAGGTGCTATCTCAATGTAGGTTTTAATTTGCATTTCCCTGATGACTGGTGATGTTGAGCATTTTTTCATGTACCTGTTGGCCATTTGTATGTCTTCCTTTGATAAATGTCTATTCAGCTCCTTTGCCCATTTTTTAATTGGGTTATTTGTTTATTTTACTGTATAATTGCTTGAGTTCCTTGTATATCATGGATATTAATCCCTTGTCGGATGCAATAGTTAGCAAAACTTTTCTCCCACCCTGTAAGTTGTCATTTCATTCTGTTGATGGTTTCCTTTGCTGTACAGAGCTTTTTAGTGTGATACAGAAGTTTTCCAGTGTCCCATTTGTTTATTTTTTTCTTTTACTGCTTGTGCTTTTGGGGCTTATGTTCATAAAATCTGTGCCCAGACCTAGTTGCTGAAGTGTTTCACCTATATTTTACCTTAGTTATGTTACAGTTTCAGGTCTTATACTTAATTCTTTAATCCATTTTGAGTTGATTTTAGTGTATGGTGAGAGGTGCATATCTAGTTCCATTCTTCTACATATGGATATCCAGTTTTCCCGGCACCACTTGTTGAAGAGGCAGTCTTTTCCCCAATGTAGTTTTTTGTTGCCTTTGTCCAATATCAGTTGGCTGTAAGCCTGAGAGGTGATTTCTGGGTTCTCAATTCTACTCACTGGTCTGAATGTCTATTTTTATACAAGTACCATGCTGTTTTGGTTACCATATCTTTGTACTATAATTTGAAGTCAGGTAGTGTTATACTTCTGGCTTTATTTTTTTTTTTGCTCAGGATTGCTTTGGCTATCTGGGGTCTTTTGTTTTTCCATATGAATGGTCAGATTGTTTTTTCCGTTTATGTAAAGAGCGCCATTGGTATTTTGATTGGGATTGCATTGAATCTGTAGATCACTTTGGGTGGTATAGACTTTTTCACAATGTTAATTCTTACAATCAAAGAGCATGTAATATCTTTCCATCTTTTTGTGTCTTCTTTCTTTCAGAAGTGGTTTGTAGTTCTCATTGTAGAGATCTTTCACCTCCATGGTTAAATTGATCCCTAGGTATTTCACTTTTTCGTGACAATAAATTAGCACAACCACTATGAAAAACAGGATGGAGTTTCCTCAAAGAGCTACAGATAGATCTCCCATATGATCCAGCAATCCCACTTCTGGGTATATACCCAGAAGAATGAAAATCATCATGTCAAAGGGACACCTGCACTCCCATGTTCATTGCAGCTCTGTTTACAATAGCCAAGACATGGAACCAACCTACATGTCCATTAATGGATGATTGGATAAGGAAACCATGGTATATATACACCATGGAATATTACTCTGCCATAAAAATAATGA
>NW_007731874.1:78546-101178 GCF_000696425.1 Galeopterus variegatus
CCATGTTCATTGCAGCTCTGTTTACAATAGCCAAGACATGGAACCAACCTAAATGTCCATTAATGGATGACTGGATAAGGAAACCATGGTATATATACACCATGGAATATTACTCTGCCATAAAAATAATGAAATACTCTCACTTGCAACAACATGGATGAGCCTGGAGAAACTTGTGTTAAGTGAAATAAGCAAATGAAAGAGGGATAAATACCACATGTACTCCCTCATATGTGGTAGCTAAGAGAGAAAGAAGGAAGGAAAGAAAAACTACAGTAGTGCATTGGACTTGTAGAGGGAGAGAATATTCCTTGGGCTACAAAGTGGAATGGAGGGAGGGGGAGGGAGTTGGAAATTAGGGATACTTTGGTTGGGGACATGGGGTACAAATGCAATTTGTGGCAATTGGTATGATGCCAGTATGAATCTGGCCCTCACATCATTGGCACGAGGGGTGACAATCAGCTTTGTATCTCATGAATATTCATAACCATTAAAAATACATGTATATATATATAAATGACTATTCTAGGTTCTCTGAAAATAAAAAGCTATAAAGACATCATTCAGACTTTCCTTTCATAAACATGTTATCTACTTCATGACCTTCTCTCTATTTCTGAATGTGTGATACAGTGATAAACATAAATTCTAGGGCAGAGTTTTGAGATATGTCATTTAGTATTTGATCACACACAAAAGAAGAAAATAATGGAGAAAGAAGGACTTTATGAGGTAGAAAGAAAAACGTACTAGTGTGTTACAGAAACCACAATCCAAAAACAAATCAAGAAAATAGGAAGTGCTCAACTATGAAACTGTTTCTTAGAGGGGGATTAAGCACAAGTAGAGAAATGAATGTTGGGTATTACACCATGAATGTCACTGTTGACTGTGACAAAAGCAGTTTTATCAAATTGGAGAAAATGAAGTGGGGAGATGAGTAAATTTTAGACATCTTTTATATATGACAATCTAGAAGCCCATAATCTTGGTATAAAAAGGGAATATTGTAGCCAGATATCTGAAAATCCTTAAGTGTCATGGGAAACAATATACCTCAAACTCTTGGAATGTATTTCTAGTTCCTCTTTAATGTGAGCACACAGACACAAGCACACAAATACACACACACACACACATACACAAACAGACATATTATGTGATAAGGGGTTCTGTAAGAGAGAAACCCTTAAGTCTTTAATGGATAGTAACAGATTCGAAGGGCACGGTTATTTTGGTAAGAGTTGTGTTACAACTCTTGTATTTAATATGCTAGTACTGCTATATGTTGTGATGCTGTCTCCATATTTTTATATTTATAATTTGAATGACTTGCTTTGGACTTTGTTTTAACATCATCTATTAAGAAGTGCTTATATTATAAGGATGTGCTCTGTTTTGCATATATTTAATCACAAACATAAATATCCTTGTTAATATAAACACTTGATAACCCCTCATCTTCTCTTTGATTAGCAGACTCTCTGATACCCCTAACTACAAATCTTCTTAAAGAACATTCTAGATCACACCTTAGTTTGATTGTTTTATGCCAATGGGATGGGCAATATTTCAGTGGTGATCAACCAAATGTTGGGGTCCACACATGATTAGTTTTGTTCCTTTGACTTTATATCTAAATTTTTGCTTAAAATCACAGATGTTGAGGAATTTTGTCAGATATCCTTGGATATTCAAATATAAAATTGAGCCCCAAACTAATGAAAGATTCCTTACTTAGTTCTATTTTCAATGATTAGTCAGTTGCTTGACAATGACAAATTGATGAGATTATCACATATAGAATCTAAAAGGTGAAAGATTTCTCTTGGAACAAAGTGGTGAATAGACTTCTGATCTCTTGTTTCTATGGTCAAAGTCAGCTCTGAAACTATTTCTTTTCATTTTATTTTAGCATTTGTTTATGGTTTAGAAGACTGCCTAACACTGTCTAATCAGTTTTTATCTTCGATTTGTCAGTAACATCATCTGTACAGGGGGGAAAACCATTGTGTGTATTATTTGGGCTTTAGGGAAGTGATGAAAACAATACATTTGTAAAGCTTAGCTCAATGCCTGGCACTCAGCAATTGCTCAATAAGTGTTAGCAGTCATGGTGCTTTCACTTTTATAGTAGTCTAAACCAAGATCTAATGACCCAATACCAGCCAAGCGGTGATTGGTAGAATCTACTGTACTTGAAAGCTTTCTTTTGGTTTTTCTATAAAATCTATGGCCCCTCATTCTTAGATTTCTTTGTTGGCTCCGTTTCCTTGGCTCTTTCCATTCTGTCATTTTTCTTGTCACTCTTCTCTATCACTCGCCTTCACTTTCTAAACATTCTTCTTGGGTGATCTCATTCCAGGTATTATAAAATCTTCACCTCCGGCCTTAATTTTTCTCCTACATCTGTCGGGCTACTTACTATCTCTAGTTAGTAGTCCCCAAATTAATTCAAAACAAATATGTACAATTACTTCAAGTTTTCCTCCCAAACTGATTATCCTCCTCTGTTCTAATGAATGCTCCTTTACTTCTCCTATTTGTATAAGTCTGATTCAAAAGCATCCAACTTTGGCTTTTTTCTTTACCCCATCTTCCACATATAAACTTACCATATGTAGTTTACGGCAAAACATCTTTCAGATATTTTTACTTATGTAGCATTCTCGATGGTATTACCTAAATTTGGATAAACATAATCACCTTATTTAGACTACAATAGATTCTTAACAGTTCTTTCACCTCTAGGCTTGATTCCACTTAATCTATTCTGTGCATTATAGTCAGAATCATCTTCTTTGAACACAGATCTAATCCGTCACTTTTTTGCTTTAAAAAGGTCTCTACATTTCTCATTTTTTCAAACTTCCTCAAATGTCTGCTAAGAGCTTTCTGTCCCAGGCTCTAGCTTAAACTCTTGACATTTCTCCCTTTAAACTCCAAACAGCATTCATAATATACCCCTCTCGCTTTGCTTACATAATTCTTATTTGAAATTTTTGATGTATTTAGTATTGTATCCTTTGAACTAATGTAATTTCTGGCACATTACAACCTTTCAAAATATGGTAGACAGAGAACATGCTTAGCAGAATGGATATTTTCCTACAGTCTTCAATATTGGTTTAAGCCATTAAGCCCACTGTACTTTTATTTCCAGTACAGTAACTCTAATTCACAAGAATGAAAATTCTAAAAGATTCCTCCAGAATTAGTTAAAATATTATAATCTTTTATAAGTTTAGTAGAACTTCTCAAATTATGTGTCATAGAATGCTCATGTGCTAAGGGGATTACAATGGTACTGAAATATTTATTTCTGCAGTCTTTGTGGCAAGTGGGATTATGTGAGGAAGCTGGAATCCCTGGATATATCTTTTCATCATAAAGAGTCACTCATTTCCTCAGGTGTTCATGATAAAAAAGTGCTTGAGAAACATACTTTTACTGTAGTTACTCCTTCAATTCCATGTTTTCTTACTATTAAAAGAGCTCAGAAGGAACTGGATATTGCTTTCCTCGTAAGCAGCTCTAATTTATAAACTGGCAAGACTGGATTCTAAGTTTGGTTCTTTTTTTAACTTTTGTGTAAGCACGGAAATTTCACAAATTCAATGAACCTGATTGTCTTCAACAGAAGGCAAAAATAGATGGACTTGAGATGCTAAGGCCTCTTACAGTTCTAAAAATATGTAACCATAATAAGCCTTATAATTGCATTGTAGTCCTTATAATTTTATCTCTTTCTTGCAATATATTGTATGAAAAAGAAAGGTATATGTTTTATTGTTGTGAAAAAACTTTAGGGAAATGGCAAACTTTCTGGGAGAGGAAAAGAGAAAAAAAGCTTGTGAAGTTTTAATAGTGATAATATAGAAAAAAACCTTGCCTTCAATGGACGTTATATGTACATAATATAACAAATCACATGTGTTCTATGAAATTGGAAAAAACAAAAACGTAGGCAGCATCTTAAAGAGACAAGGCCTCACAATTTTCTCAGTGGTTTGTACGTCTTTTAACCTCTTTATTTTCATACACTCTGATCCACCATCCCCTCAGTAAAGCATTTGTGGATCCTATGCATGTAGCTAAAGCACTGGTTATAGAAGATAAGTAAAAGGGTCCTGAAAGGATTTATATAAATTTTCCAGAAGAGTTAGCCTAAAATTCAAAGTTTTAATTTATATTCTGCATTGGAGTTCATAATATAAGAACCTGTTGAAATAACTTTATTCTTTCCTTATCGTAAATTTTATTAAAGAAACTGGAAAATTAAGACTCTAAGATAAATTAACAATAATTTTTAAATAAAATAATTATAATAAAAGAGAGCAATGTGTATATTTTATTGATTTTAGCAATAACATTTTACATAAGCTATAGAATAAACAAATTATTATTATAATTTAAAACTTTCCATGCAAAAAAAGAAAACCTAAGTAAGACTCTATAGTATTTGAACTAAATAAAACACCTCAATCATATGTGAAATTGATAAAAGATAGGCCTTATATAATTATAAGCTTATTGCTGTTCGTTTATCTTTATTTCCAAACAGAATTTTGAACAAGCTTCAAGAATAGTTTCTCAGATCATAAGTGAATTGCTTGTACTGTATGCCAAATTTCCTCTTGTGTTGTGGAGGAAAGTAGCTTAGATACTTGATTTTGAAAACCAGAAGAGTTTGCCTGCTGGTATCCCATGAAGAATTCAGCTAAATAAGCCTTAAGGGCATCGTTTCTATGGCTTTTTATTTTTTCCTTATAAATACAAGGAAAAATCTTTCATTTATTGATGTAATCTATGTAAATCAAATCTTAACATAGGGCTCCAGAGATCATGCACACAGTGGAAATTCAACATTCAACCTGAAGTTTATTCTCAATTATTCAGTGGCTGGCTAACCAGCTCAGTGCAAGGATAATTCATAACTCTGGCTACTTCTCTTTCCTCTCATTTTGACTCCTTTGCTTATTGTGATTTTTCTCCCTTAGAGAATTAACAGTGATTAACCCAGGTGCATCACTCTGACAATTACACCTCCAAATTTTAAGTTTCCAGCTTTTATTTTAATATTGTAGTGGATTGAACTATGTTCCCCCACCCATAATTCACTGAAGCTTGAATTGTGTTCCCCTGAATTTTACGTATTAGAAACTTAGCCTCCCACTGTGACTCTTAAGAAGGTGGGTGTCATGCTATTTTTACCTGCTGGTAATCCTGTTCACGAGGCCAATTGTAAAGCTACCTGACCACGCCAGTGGTCGGGCTCTTTTACCTGCCAGTAATCCTGCCCCAACTGGGCCAATTATCAAGCTAGGGCTGGGTCTGGAGCTCACAGACCCCTCAAGCCCATTGTCCAGACTGGGGTCAAACCTTTCATATGCCAGGCTGGGTCACCAGACTCCTCACACTCAGGTCTATGAGCTTGGTAACTGGCAAAAAGTCTCTGGAAGCCGCAGGTTGGAAAGCCTGTTTGTGGCAGCAGCCACCGGGGGCAGAAGATGCCAGCCAAGGTGGTGGTGCAGTGCAGGCACACTAACTCCACCCACACACAACCTGGCCACAAAGAATGCAGCACCACCCCCAACCTGCCCCAAGGCGAGAGGGCCTGATTAAATTATTCTATTTTCCCAACAATTCACCCCTTCAAGGTCCCGTATAATCTATGCGTTCAGAACCTTCCATGATGTTCCCTTAGCGAGGATAAATGACCCTTACATTTACATATTACACATTCCATCCCAGTCCCAAAAGTCTTTAGCTTGTTTCAGCACCAACTCAAAAGTCCAAAGTCTCATCTGAGACCAAAAGGCAAAACTCCTTTCAGCTGTGAACCTGTAAAGAGTCAAAAACAAGTTTATCTACTTTCAAGAAACAGTGGGACAGACATTGAGTACGATTTCCCATTCCAGAAAGGAGGAATAGAAAGGAAAAACAGTCCCCAGACAAATCCAAAACCCAAACAGGGCAAACGTTAAGCACACTGGGTCACCTGGACCCCTAAAGCGCTGGGCAACCTCGCTCCTACAGCTCCTCCAGGTGCAGCCCATTGAGCTGCCCTGGTGCCTGCGGCTTTTCCAGGCCAGAGCTGCACATTTCCAGCAGCCCCACGGTTCTGGGCTCCTGGTGGCAGTCCTGCCATCCTGGCTCCACTAGACATTTCCTCAGTGGGGGTTCTCTGTGGGGGCTCTGACCCCACTTGCGCTACACCCTTCCAGAGCAGAAAGAATATAGATAACCTCTTACATTATGGTGCAGCATTCTTTGCGAATAGGCTGTGTGTGGGTGGAGTTGGTGCAGGATCCAGTCAGCAGGATTACTAGCAGGTAAAAGAGCCTGACAACTGGCAACGTAGGCAGGATACTGACATTTGCAGCTCAACAGTGGGAAATCCTATTGTGTTCATTGAAAGGTGGAGCCTTGAAGAGGTAATTAGATTGTAGGACGGTGCAGTCGTGAATGGACTAAAAATGGTGGTCCGGGGCATGGTTCTGGGCTAAAAAAAGACGGGAGAGAAGAATGTCTTGCTCTCTCTGCTCTCTCTGCTCCACCAATTTTATGATGTGACACCCCCATCACTGTTGCCACCTCCAGATGGACTTTGAACTTCCTAGCCTCAGAAACTATAATGTGGGCTAAAAAAAGACGGGAGAGAAGAATGTCTTGCTCTCTCTGCTCTCTCTGCTCCACCAATTTTATGATGTGACACCCCCATCACTGTTGCCACCTCCAGATGGACTTTGAACTTCCTAGCCTCAGAAACTATAATGAATAAATTTCATTTTCTTTATAAATCACCCAGTTTCAGGTATTTTGTTATAAGCAACAGAAACAGACTAATATAAATATTTTGGTTAAAGATTTCACCTGTGATGTCACATGCTTTCTGTGTCTCAATTATTTATCAATATATAACCGCATGCAAACCAGCCACATGCCTTAACACAGGAACCAGATGGCTATGTTTATAACTCCTGTGCTTCCCCTCACATGGGCACTGCAGATTCAACAATTTTTTTCTTCTAGAATCTGCAATTGTTAGTAATTATTTTAGGACTATTCTTTTTGAGCTTTCCAGTATATTAATAGTTATTTTGCCAGCATAGCAACCAGTAATTTGATAGAAGATATAATGCAGTAGCAAAATAAGAAATTAAAATTCTTAGAACATCCCTATCTACTGTTATTAGTAAATATTCATTTATTAGTTGCTTCTAAAATGCATTGAAATGGTAAATATTCACAATAGCTATTAAACATGTTTTTGCCTGCCTTTAAATAAGTTTGTATTTTTTTAAGAACTTGAATTTTTAAAAGATAGTTGAAATAATAGGATGTCAAGACCTGTAAGAATAAAAAAAAAAAACATAGAAAACCTATCAGTGAAGCTTTTCTCAGTGATTTTTATCATCTTGACTCTACCCTACCATTTTCTTAAGTCTAAGTTATCTTTTTATTCTTTCTCATTTTGTTATATTCTTTGCTTCTATCAAGCTTCACAAACCACATCATGTATGATACCTTACCCCATAAATTTAGCAGATAAAATATCTCAGACCCAGTTTCTGCTTATACAATGGAGATAGGCCAACGAGTTTTATTTCATCTCAGGGGTTTTTTTGATTAACTCCTTGGGACTAATGTTCTTTCCTGGCCTTAGAATTAAATTCTTTGCCATTCATAGGCAAAATGTCACAACAACAACCTTACGTTTCCCCTCAGACAATCTATAACCGCACTCATTTTACATATCTGGTGTTTTCAAAGCCATGGGTACTTTATAGTTTTTATCTTCCAAATGAATGTGTGGACTTGATATAATGGGTTCAACCCAAATAGAGGACACCTTCTTAATGTCAAAATTTAAAAAAATAAAAATCATGACAAACTCCTCAATCCCTCCCCAAAGAGGCAGAATACATGTTTCCCTCATGGTCTGTAAAGATGTCTTTGTTCTTTCGTTCAATTATTTAAGTTGTACCCTTTTCCAGTGTAGAAACTGTAATGATTCCTCCTTGCAAACGTGTTTGTTATTGCCCCTCTTGCTTATGCAGACTCTCTAAATAATCCATGCACCATTAATGACAGCTACTACTAAACAAATTTGATAAATTTCTTGTTGTATACCTCGCCTGGTTACTTAAGGGCACAGCATCAAAAGTAAATGAGAAAGTGGCTTAAGTAAAGAGAAATATAGACGCACTCAGAATTAAGAAAAAAGTTATCAGAAAGAAGAAATTGGCTGAGCAAAAATGAGACTCCGCTGCCTTTTTCAAACTGAAGAAGCTTCATCGGTATGTATTAAAATTTCAACTGTTTGTATTACGTGACTGATTAAATGATTTTGGAAATTTTCTTTTTTAAAATTTGCATTGACTATCACATAATTGATCTGTCTATCTATCTTATCTACCTATCTATCTATCTATAAAGAGAAACATTCTCATTCATTAGTTGAGCAAAGCATCACATTGAATTGTACAGACCAATATGGGAACTACAAATACCTAAGGAACAAAATAAAAATTTATGAATAATAGGTTCAAATGTAAACATTGCCATCATCTTTTATTTTTTTTTTTAATTTTTTTTTTTCCTTTTTGTCTTTTTTCGTGTCTGGCAACGGATTGCAACCCTCAGTGTTGCGCCCGTACCGGACCAGAACCGGCAACAGGATCGTGACCCTCGGTGTCGCACCCGCACCTCGCTCAGCCAGTGAGCGGGAACCAGTCTGTATGTGGGATCCGAACCCTCGGCAGGAGCGCCACCGGGCCGGCCCACCATCATCTTTTATCTAGGGATTTACAATGAGGAAAAAGTGCATTCGTTTTGAAGACTGTTTAATTTCATCTACTGAAAGCACGGGTTTTTTCTGAATTTTTACATATTATTTATCTTGTAAAACTTGTGCAGTTTTTTCTGATAAAACATTCTGCAGAAGAATTGGGTAAAAGTAAATTTCAGACTCTATCAGATTCTAAAGACTATTATACTGAGCTTAATACCATTTGGTTTCTATAAACAGTCCATAGGATTGTGTAAAAGAAATTTCATGAAAAACTTAAATTGAAAACATTGTTATAATTGTACTTTCTAAAACTTAGATTATAACATATTCTTTTATTTACATTCTTTTTATCTATAAACAAAATATATGGCAACAATTATATAACAAAAAATCTGTCTTTTAGTCAAAGTCATAATAGAGTAATGAAGAGAGCTCACAACAGCATTTCTTTTGAGATCAAATTTGCTGAGGACTGCACCAACTTTATATAGCACTAGAAAAAATTTGCCTGAAAACGGCTGACAAATTCCCTTGTTTCTTGAAAAAATTCAGCTTTATTTTTAATAATTTTCCCAAGCAGAAAGTCTTATATTTAAATCATTTTGATGAATTTCATCATTAAACTTTAATTTGACTCCCAATTAATTGTGACACAGTAGAACTGGGAATTTCTTCACGAATAAGGTGATAATGCTGGGCAAGATAGGAGAATAATGAATGACAAGATTGATTGGATTCATCAACAGAAAGTAAGATGAAGACACTCAGACCAGTGACTAAATGAAGACCGCAAAATATTGTTCTAGGAATAAGTGATGGTGTAACACCTATTGACAAAAGTTAAGCACTTTTTCAGTTTCTAGTAATGAGGTTTTATTTTCTAAAAATGTGAACATCATAATACTGTGCTTATGGATAACTGGAGAGTTGCAAACACTAGGTATATAAATATTAAATCCAGGGCATTTAGGTACATTGTTGACACTTTGTGTCTGAATCAGCATCAAGCAAGCGTTCACTGAGTGTAAGAAACTTTAGCATATAAAAATTTTTAGTATATTATTTCCAGATGAGAAATAAAAACCAATTTAACGTTATTTTTGGTCCTAGTGAATGTGGTTATAATGGTTTACCTTATGGCATAAAATAATCTCTAATTGACAGGTATGAGTTATTGATCATAGGGAGAACTGGCAAGGAATAAATTCATGTTAATTTCTCATCATCATTGAAAAAATGTGAAGGAAAAAGCTTAAAATAATTATCCGTAAAGGACGGCATAGTTATTTGCTATGTAAACTTTCCAGAAGTTATGATCCTTATGTAGTACCTTATGCAGTACTTCTGAATTCTTTGAGTTGTTTTTGTTTTTTGTTTTTTTCTTTTTGGTTTTGTTTTAAAATCAAGAAACCATGATCCCAAAGCAAATATTTTAAGAATTTTTTTCTTTTGTTTTATTTTTTGTTTTTATCCTCTGCAAAATCAATTTTTTAATTTACTAAATACTAATCTACTAATACTAAATGATACATAATTAAAGTAACACTATTCGGGGGATGTATGTAGTGAAAAAGATTCTATTTTTACTTTATTTTATTTTCCTTGAGTTAAATAAATTTTAAAGGCTAAATACTACAATCATTTATTGATTAATATATCGAAGAACCTGAGGAGTTGTCTAGTAAAATATTCAACTTAACTTTATTCAGTGCAGAATTTTCCAAATTAATATTAGCACAGAAAACTTTTGCTTAAGCACCATTACTGAAATATTTTTAGACACATCATTTTAAGAAACAATGAATAAAATGATAAATTGTGCAACATGCAACATTATCAGATAGTTCAGGATACAAAAATAAAGAAGTTACAAAGTACAATGACACAAAAGTTCCTGGCAAGGTTGGCATGCTTCTTCAGAGTTAGGAAAAAATAATTTCCAAACACACAAGGTCAGAAGAGTTAAGAAGAATGAGTGCAAATGAGACATTATAACACTAGTGAAGCAAACTCCTGGTAACAATGAGGAGAAATCATCAGGAAAGAAGGCTGATTCAATTCAATTTATAAAATATATTGAGCACCTTCTATGTACAAAATATTGTGCTAGTTGCTGCAGGCATTCTAAAATGAGTTTCTGAAGACCTAGTTCCTGTCTTTAAAGAATCTTGAATCAAATGGAATTAGATGGTAAGAAAGACAATACATAGATAAACAGTTAAACATTTGGTACAGCATAAAGGTCATTCAAAATTAGAAAAACCTGCTTTGGAGATTATATGAGCACAAAACACATGGTTACTTGCACAGGAAAGTAACACTTTAATAAAGAAAGGTGAACATTATTTTAAAGTAATTTCACAGACACTGTTGAACAGGAATAAAGACTGGAATAAAATATTTACATTATTTTTTGAAAAAAATCAAAGAGGGTGCTGTGCAATTTAATACCATAGGTCATCATACAAAAAGAAGTAAGACATGATCTTTGACTAATAATTCTCTGTACTTAGTACTCAAGTGCTTATTAAAAATTCAAACATCAGATTCTTTCCCCTGGAGAATTTGAGTCAGTAGGCTAATCCTAATTTTTAACAATTATTCAAAATATTTTAATTTAGTCAACCCATGTACCAAACATTTAAAATATACCGTAGTTTTTAGGAGTGCAACTTACAAAATATTTGTGTTTTAAAAAGCAAATAAATAAAAGTGTATTTTAGAAAAGAAGTTCAAGATCCATGGTGACCTCTAAAAGCACAATCCTTCCAATGCAAAGACAAATTATCTCAATAGTTGGAATCTAATAGAATAGTTAGGACTGTACATGGAATCAATTGATTGTCTCTGATTTTCAAAGATCATGGGTAAAATAAATATTACAAATAAATGATATAAACCTTAGAAAGTGACATCCATAAGAAGATTAGGGTAAAGACAATAAAAGGAAAATAGTCTGACGAATGAAATTTTATGGAAAGCAAAATGGAATATTGATTAGCTGGGAAAAATAGTGTAACCATAGAAGTATCTTTTATGTAGAGAACGTAACTCAAACCCGAAGAAGAGTGAAGGAAAGCCAAATGTATTTGAGGTTATGGGATGTCAGAGTTGTTTCAAAAGAAATAAAGTCTTCCAGTTCATGCAAATGACACGAAGGAATTGGCAGGGCATGAGGGACTTGAAAATCAACTAGAGGAACCATTGTTCATAACCTTTGAAATTATGAACAGCAATGGTAATACGTGACTGGCTCTTGCCAAATTCCTCAGATAAAAAAAAAAAAAAAAAAAAGAAAGAAAAAGAAAAAGAAAGAAAGAAAGAAAATAAAGTAGTTTGAAAATGATTTAATTCTTAGCATTAAGTTTGAAGCTATGGTAAACTTCAAATATGTGTCTTCATATGTTAATGAGCACTAAGTAAAAACTAAAAATAAAAGAAGATTAAAAAAAGAAACCCCAGGTATCATTAGCAGTTAACATGGGGTGAGTTCTAAGAGTACTTCTAAAATAAATTTTTAAGAACACTAATTTTGCTCCAAATGTTAATAGGTATTCTCATTAAAAAATTTCTTGGTCAAAAAACGTTTGCAAAATTCAGGCTAATATATTTCTTTTGCATATTTATTATTCATGTCAACGTAATAAAGGCTTGGAGAATGTCTGCAACTTAGAAAACTTATCTCTTTATTATTTTATAGCCCATAATACTCCAAATTTACTTGTCCACAGAAAAATAACTTCTGTTGAGTTTTCATTGGATATTAGAATGTATTGTATCAAAAATTTAGAAATGCTGTGCTACGTGAAAGTTATTTCACATTAGCATTATTTCCTTTTTGTGTGTGCTATAGAATTATTAGTAGAGCAAAATGAATCCACAGATATGCTGTATGTTGGATATAGAAAGTCTCTAGTGGAAAGATTTTATGAGGTCTTTAATATGGGCTAGCAGAGGCACCAGTTAAGCAATTCCTATGTCACTTATGGCTTTGCTGTTGCTGTCCCAGAGCTTCCTGGAACAGCAGTATTGTAAGAGGTTAAAAGTCAGTGAATTAGTTTTCTAGGACTTCCATAACCAAGTACTGCAAAATGGGTAGTTTAAAATAATAGAAATTTATCTCACAGTTCTGGAGGTTAGAAGTCTAAATTTACGGAATCCACAGGTTCATATTTCCTCTGGAAGCCATAGTGGAGAACCCTACCTTAAGCCTCTTCAAGATTCTGATGTTTGCAGGCAATCTTTGGTGTTTCTTGTCTTGCAGATGCATCCAATATCTACCTTCTTTATATGGTCATCTTCTCTTTGTATGTCTCTGTGTTCACATGGCATTATCATCTGTGTGTCTCTTCTCCTCTTGTAAGTGTACTAGTCACATTGAATTAAGGGTCCGCTCTGCTCAAGTATGATCTAAACTTAACTTAGATCTTAATTACATCTGTAAAGACTCTATTACCAAATAAGGTCAATTCATAGGTACAAGGGGGTTAGGACGCCAACATACTTTTTACTAGTCACATTGAATTAAGGGTCCGCTCTGCTCAAGTATGATCTAAACTTAACTTAGATCTTTATTACATCTGTAAAGACTCTATTACCAAATAAGGTCAATTCATAGGTACAAGGGGGTTAGGACGCCAACATACTTTTTAGTGGGAATTCAACCTACAGCACTCAGAAACCTCATCTTTCTGAAGAAAGGAAAGAGTAAATGGGGCCCCTTCAGGATGAAAACTGTGGAGGGAATTCTGGAGAAGAGAGAGTTTGAGAAGGCAGGCACTCTGTGTGTATGAATCAGCACAAGGCTGGAGCTCACTCCTGAGGTTCTCAGAAACAGAGCAGAACAAAAGCAACATAGTAAAGTCTTGGAAAGAATAAATAGAGCCTCAGGGATCTATACAACAGATGTTTATCTATGGCCTATGTTTCAGATTCATCCCTGAATGGTACAAGCATGGGACAAATTCAAAGCATAACAGTCTTTGAAAAATGAACTCAAAGTGGTACTGCCAGAAATTGTTCCCTGGGTCAGCTGATTGCTTAGTAAAACAAATCAAAATAATCAATATCTTCTTGAAAATTGTTATAGGAAAGAGAGTCTACCCAACATAACATTCAACTCATTCATGGTACAATACAAAATTCTCAACATACAAAGGGCTGGGTATCTCTGACTAATTCTTAAGGCAAAAGACAATCAGATGCAGAACACAAGAAAATGAAGATGATATAATTATTAGACAAAGTTTTAGAGCAGGTATTGTGGATAAATATGCTTAATTAAATTAATGCAAAGATAGAAGTTCTCAGTACAGAAACAAAAATTATAAAAAAAGAAAATTGAAATATTGGAATAAAAATAAATATGTGAATAAAAAAATTCACTGGCTGACTTAATAATAGAATGGAGATGAAAAAGGATTCACTTGACATGTGAATAACAGATCAATAGAAAGTATTCAATCTGAAAAAGAGTACTCTGAGTTAAATATTTGTGTACCCCCAAATTCATATATTGAAATCCTAACCTCCAAAGTGGCAGTATTAGGAGGTGGGTCCTTTGTTGGGTGATTAGACTATGAGGGCATAGCTTTTATGAATGGGCTTAGGACCTCTATAGAAGAGGCTGTAGAGAACTCTCTTGTCCCTTTCTGCCTTTGAGGACACAGAAAAAACACCTTCTGCGAACCAGGAAGCAGGCCCTCACCAGACACTGAATCTGCTAATACATTGATCTTAGATTTTCCAGGCTTCAGAATTGTGAGAAATAAATTTCTGTTGTTTACAAGCCACCCAGTTCATGGTATTTTGTTATAGAAGCCTGAATATACTATGACAATGTGAATGAGAAAAATTTGGAAAATAAAAAAGAATAGAGCCTCAGGGACCTATGCAATAATATCAAAGGGACTACCATTCATATTGTCGACATCAAAAAAAAGGAATGAGAAAGATGTTAAAGAAGAAAAGAATATTAGATGCAATAATGGACACATTTTTCTATGATGGTTAATTTATGTGTAAACTTCAGTAGGCCACAGGTGCTCAGATGAAATATTCTTTTCTGGTGTGTCTGTGAGGGTGTTTCCAGAGGAGATTAGCATTGAATTGGTAGACTCAATAAAGTACATTGTCTTCCCTAGTGTGGTGGGCTTATCGAATCCATCGAGGGTACAAATCAAACAAAAGGTGGAGGAAGCAGGAATTCATCCCTTTATTCTTGCTTCATTTTTTGCACTGGTGCATATTATATCTTCTGCATTTGGACTAAGATTTACAACATTATCTCCCCAGGTTCTCAGGCCTTCAGACTTGGATTAAAATATACCACTGGGTTTCCAGGATACTAGGTAGTAAATTGCATACCGTGGGACTTCTCAGCCTCCTTAATCACATAAGCCAATTTGTATAATAAATCTCTTCTTATCTATCTATCTGTCTATGTTCTATTGGTTCTGTTTCTCTAGAGAAACCTGACTAATACATTTTCAAAGAAATTCAGAGAACTTTAAACAGGAGGAAATCAATAAAATAACAAAAACCAAAACACACCGACATCACCCAAAACATACATAAATAAACTGCCGAAAACCAAAATTTAAGGAAAAACCCTATAGAACTAAGAGAGAAAATGAGACATTACATGCAAGATCAATTCAAATGACTTCAGATTTCTCATAAAAAAAACATTGAGGCCAAAAGACAGTGGTGCCACATCTTCAAAAGTTTGAAAGAGAATTCTTCTAACCCAGAGTTCTGTATTCTGAGAAAATATTTTTCAGGAATGAATGAAAAATCAGGACATCCACAAATAATGAAAAACCATAAGGATTCATGAACAGCAGACTTTCTCTACAAATACTGCTAAAGGACGTTCTTCAGCCTCCAAAATATAATATTGGAGAGAATAAATGCACAGACACTCATGCACACACATGTACATACATATGAGGGTACTTCAGAAAGACTGTGGAAAAGTAGAATTGAAAGATAACACAAATCTTTCTATGATTTTTTGAATACCCTCCTACATATGTATAGACACATACATTTATAAAATCTTGAGATGAGCTTTATAATGTATGCATATATGGTAACTATAATATAAAGAGCACAGGCAGGAGGAAAGAATATTTATGTTTACATGGCTTCTATATTTTATTCAAAATGGTATAAACTTCACAGCAAACAGACTTTGAAAGGTGTGGTATGTATATTGTAATCCCCAGAGGAACCATGGCCTACAAACTAACATATAATGTAAGATTATTTAAATAATTTAGAAGATAACAACTGATGAATAAAAATGAGAGACAATCAGAAAACAAATGATAAATAATTAAATTTAGTAGACCTAAATACAGCCATATCAATAATTACATTAAATGGTAATATCTAAATTTTCCAATTAATAGGCAATATTAAATATTAAATAGGAAGCAATCAGAAGGTCCAGGGTACAATCCAATATGTACAGTAGAGCAGAGATTGTAAATTACTGTATGCTGCCTACTAGAACACATAATTTAAAAATAAAGACACAGATAAATCAGAAGTAAAGGAATAGAAAAAGCATGCAAACAATAAGTATAACAAGGTTGGAATGATTCAAAATACAGATAAGCAACACTTCCAAACAAACAATTTTACCAGACATAAAAAGAGACACATCATAGGCTCACAAAGAAAATTACATCAGGGAAGACTTAACAATTTAAGCATGCAAACAATAAGTATAACAAGGTTGGAATGATTCAAAATACAGATAAGCAACACTTACAAACAAACAATTTTACCAGACATAAAAAGAGACACATCATAGGCTCACAAAGAAAATTACATCAGGGAAGACTTAACAATTGAAAATGTGTATGCATCTAATAATAGAAGCTCATATGAAGCAAAAATTGACACCATAAAGGGAGAAAGTAGAAAATTTTGCTATTATAGGTAGAAGGTTGTAACATGCTGTGGAGTTAAACAGAAAATATTTTCATGTTTCTGCATAATTAGGGCTCCCTGAGCAAACTATACTGAAAATTGGAAATTGAGCCTTGGAGAGTAATTTAAGACCAATTAGATGGCAAGATAAATCCAGAGAGACTTACCTCTCTGGGTTTATATGTTTATATTTCAAGTGGGAGTAAGAACTGGAACCACAGGAGACATTCCTGCTTTGTAAAGCTGGAGTTTGCACTGTTTTTTATACTGTTCTTCTAAATTTATCACTTTGAACATGTCTTTAAATAGATGTGCTTATTAGCAAGGAGACCTTTAACTTGTCTGTGTAAATGGCTACTATAAATCGAAATACCTTGGTCTTCCTCTGTTTGCCACAGCTTAGATTAACTTCAAAAGTAATATGACATATTAGTTCTTGTGCAAATAATTAAGAATAGTAGTTATCAACAAAGTATGAGATGCTCAAATATGGAAAAAAGATTTTATTGCAACACAAATGCAGAACAAATATTTAATAAAATTATTTAAAATGAAGAATCGAAGGAGATTTACCTATTTAATAATCGAAAAATGTGTGTGCTGCTATTCACATACATTTGATTATTTGTTTATTAAAAAAATAATATTTGCTATGACCATTAAGATAATGCTACATAAATTCATCCAAGTTATGAGTACCAAAGTGAAAGTCTCGGTAGCTGGGGTTTACAAGGACTACCCTAAGAATAAAAGATATTTATAGGAGTCAACACCTAGAGAAGTTGAGACACTGACTGAAACAATACAAGAAATCTTCAAATCAAAATATATTCTTCTTTAATGATTCATAGACTCTGTCTAATTTATAAATTAAACTTTATCATAGGTATGTACACATAGAAAAAAACATAGTATATATAGGGTTTGGTACGATACATAATTTTAAGCATCCACTGGGGGTCTCGGAATATATCACTCATGGCTAATGGGGGACTACTGCATGTACAGCTAAACTAGAGAGATCAAATCAAGAAATTAGAAGAAATACATGAAGAGGTAAATGCATTTTGTCATTTGAAACATTTATAATTAGTATGAACAGACCTATTACCCAACAAAAGCTCATGAAGATTTTAGGAAATGTGTGTTCTCAATAAAAACTGAATCAACAAGAGCAGATTCAAGAATATTAACTGTGCTTTTTTTTAGACCTAAGTAATGAGGGAGTATACATAATTTAATATGATAAAATTACATTAACACTGTTTTGTTTGTTTTGTTTTGGTTTTGTCTGTCATTTGTTTCTCTTAAGAGGCTTTTGGCTATAAGCAATTAAAAAATAGTGGGGTCTCATAGTACAGTACATAAGCATGCCAGTTTCCCAATTTGGCTCTCCCTCCTTTATTGGCTTGATATTATACCCGAAACATAAAAATAATACAGTGCAAAAATTAGAGATCAAAAATCAAGAAGAAGAGGTTGTTTTTTTTTGTTTGTTTTGTTCTCTCTCTTTCTCTCTCTCTCTTATATTTCTTATTTTTATTTTTCAGAACATACATATGTTTATAAGAACCTAGAAGGGTATGCCAACAAGTCAACAATATTTAGCTACGAGTAGTAGGATAACAGATGATTTCATTTTATCTTATTTCTATTACCCTGTATTTTCTATTTTTTTGGTATATTAATCGCTTATCTGATCCTACTTCAATAAGTTAATTGCAAGATTCATATCATCCTTTAATTCTATTTTTCCATGAACTTTAACAAATCTTCTAAAAGATCATTCTGGAAGGTCAAAGTATCCATGCCCTGAAGTTCTTTTTAATTAAAGATTTTTCATATCCCTTCCTGAGTTTTTTTTTNTTTTTCCATGAACTTTAACAAATCTTCTAAAAGATCATTCTGGAAGGTCAAAGTATCCATGCCCTGAAGTTCTTTTTAATTAAAGATTTTTCATATCCCTTCCTGAGTTTTTTTTTAATGATTGAAAACAAATTGATTATTACATATCAATTGTACATATTTATGGGGTACAGAGTTATATTTCAATACACACATACATTGTGTGCTGATCATTCAGGGCAATTAGCCTATTCACCATTGTAAAATGTAATCATTATTTTGTGATGTGCCCGTTTGATCTTCTCTCTTCCAGTCATTTGGTTACATGCAGAAAATCGTTGCTGATTATAGATTTCTGGGACGACTGAATACCAAGAGGGTTTATTTTTGCTATTAGTGATGTTGCACATTTTTTCATATATCTGTTGGCCATTTTCATGTCTTTTTTTAAGAAATGTCTCGAGCTCCTTTGCCCATTTTTCAATTGGGTTATTTGCTTTTTTTATTATTGAGTTAAGTTCCTTGTATATTCTAGAAATTAGCCTCTTGTTGGATGCATAGTTTGCAAATATGTTCTCACATTTTGTAGGTTGTCTCTTTGCTCTGTTGTTTCCTTTGCTCTGCAGAAGCTTTTTAGTTTGATAAAATCCCATTTGTTTATTTTTACTTTTGTTGCCTGTGTCCTCGAAGTCTTATTCAAAAAATCTTTGACTAGTCCTATGTTCTGGAGTGTTTGCCTTGTACTTTCTTCTAGTAATTTTATAGTTTCAGGTCCTAGGTGTAACTCTTCAATCCATTTGCAGTTTAATTTTGTATGTGCTGAGATATAGGGGTCTAGTTTTCTTCCTATACACATGAATATCCAGTTTTCCCAGCACCATTTACTGAAGAGTCTGTTCTTTCCCCAGTGTATGTTTTTATCCCCTTTATAAAGATCAATTGTCTGTAACCATGTGAGTTTATTTCTGGGCTTCCTATTCTATCTATTGGTCTACGTGTCTGTTTTTATGCCAGTACTATGTTTTTGGTTACTATAGCTTTGTAGTATAATTTCAAGACAAGTTTGTAATGCCTCCCACTTCACTCTTTTTGCTCAGGATTGCTTTTTCTATTTCTGTGAATAATGTCATTGGTAATTTGATAGGGATTGCATTGAATCTGTAGATCACTTTGGGTAGAATGGACATTTTCACAGCATTAATTTCACCAGTCCATAAACATGGAACGTCTTTCCATTTTTTTGTGTCTTCTTTAATTTCTTTCATCAGTGTTTTCTAGAGATCTTTCTTCCTCTTGGTCAGATTTATTCCTAAGTTTTTTCTTTTTTTTAGTAGCTATGGTAAATGGAATTACTTTCTTGATTTCTTTTTTTTTTGCTAGTTTGTTGTTGGTATATAGAAAAACCACCACTTAACTTTTGAATGTTGATTTTACATCCTGCAATTTATTGCATTTGTTTATCCGGCTCTAAGAGTTTTGTGGGGGAGTCTTTGGGTCTTTCTATATATAAAATCATGTCAATTGCAAACAGAAACAATTTGACTTCCTCTTTTCCAATTTGGATGCCTTTATTCCTTTCTCTTGCCTAATTGCTCTGGGTAGAATTTCCAGTATTATGCTAAATATCAGTGGTGAGAATGAGCAACCTTGTCTTTTTCCTGTTCTTAGAAGAAAAGTTTTCAACTTTTCCTCATTCAGAATGATATTAGCTGTGAGTGTGTCATATATGGTTTTTACTATGTGAAGATATTTTCTTTCTATACCTAATTTACTGAGAGTTTTCATCATGAAGTGATGTTAAATTTTATCAAATGATTTTTCTGCATTTATCGAGGTGATCATATGGTTTTTTTATCTTTCATCTTATTGATGTGGTATACTACATTTTTTGTTTTGCATGTGTTTAACCATCCTTACATCCCTGGGATGAATCTCACTAAATCATAGTGTATAATCTTTTTGATGTGCTGTTAGACTGTTTGTTAGTATTTTGTTGAGAACTTTTCCATGTAAGAATATTGGCCTATAGTTTTTTTCTTTGTTGTTGTTGTGTCTTTGTCTGATTTCAGTATTATAGTCATGCTGGCCTGTTTTGTCAAATTGGGGCATTTTACCAACTGGTAAGTCAATCACTGATAATGTTGGTGTCTGAAAAGTAGATTTTTAGCTAAGATCCTTAGTTTGTGTAACCTTTCAACTGGAATGTGCTTGTTTGCAGAGGACCCCTAAGAATGGATTTTACAGTTGAACAGTTGTCTGCATCTTTAGCTTCTGTAACCCTGCTGCCTGCCTGTTTAAAAGAAAGTTGCCTGCTTGCCCCACATATATCTTTAGAAATTGAAACTTACAGAACCCACCTAACTGCACTTCCTGCTTCTGTACGGCTGCTTAATTAAGCCCCCAGGTTATGTGACTCTGCCTGGATACAGGGAGGGCCAATAAAAAGCTTACATGCCTGCTCAAGGAAAGTATAAAACCACAGCTCTCCCTGCACTCAGGGACCCAGGAGTTAGAACATGAGTTCACCTGGGTCCCGCTAGCATAATAAACTTCCTGGCTTTCCAAACTTCTGAGTGTCTGATGTTTTCCTTGCCAAGTTCTTCCCATACATAAGAAGAAACAAACTGNATACCTAATTTACTGAGAGTTTTCATCATGAAGTGATGTTAAATTTTATCAAATGATTTTTCTGCATTTATCGAGGTGATCATATGGTTTTTTATCTTTCATTTTATTGATGTGGTATACTACATTTTTTGTTTTGCATGTGTTTAACCATCCTTACATCCCTGGGATGAATCTCACTAAATCATAGTGTATAATCTTTTTGATGTGCTGTTAGACTGTTTGTTAGTATTTTGTTGAGAACTTTTCCATGTAAGAATATTGGCCTATAGTTTTTTTCTTTGTTGTTGTTGTGTCTTTGTCTGATTTCAGTATTAGAGTCATGCTGGCCTGTTTTTTCAAATTGGGGCATTTTACCAACTGGTAAGTCAATCACTGATAATGTTGGTGTCTGAAAAGTAGATTTTTAGCTAAGACCCTTAGTTTGTGTAACCTTTCAACTGGAATGTGCTTGTTTGCAGAGGACCCCTAAGAATGGATTTTACAGTTAAACAGTTGTCTGCATCTTTAGCTTCTGTAACCCTGCTGCCTGCCTGTTTAAAAGAAAGTTGCCTGCTTGTTTGAGCCACCTGATTTTGGAGAAACTGCTTGCCCCACATATATGTTTAGAAATTGAAACTTACAGAACCCACCTAACTGCACTTCCTGCTTCTGTAAGGCTGCTTAATTAAGCCCCCAGGTTATGTGACTCTGCCTGGATACAGGGAGGGCCAATAAAAAGCGTACATGCCTGCTCAAGGAAAGTATAAAACCACAGCTCTCCCTGCACTCAGGGTCCCAGGAGTTAGAACATGAGTTCACCTGGGTCCCGCTAGCATAATAAACTTCCTGGCTTTCCAAGCTTCTGAGTGTCTGATGTTTTCCTTGCCAAGTTCTTCCCATACATAAGAAGAAAC
The DNA here is from genome assembly GCF_000696425.1 of Galeopterus variegatus. Classification (NCBI taxonomy): domain Eukaryota; kingdom Metazoa; phylum Chordata; class Mammalia; order Dermoptera; family Cynocephalidae; genus Galeopterus; species Galeopterus variegatus. The sequence goes on from NW_007731874.1 coordinate 100,654, forward strand.
AAACTGCTGTATTGGACTATCTGATTCTTGAATCATATGAGTGAAAAAAAAATCTAATTCTATAAACAAAGAAGAAGAAAATAATGATTATTATGTAGGTAACTAATAACAGCCTGTTATATTATCAGAATATAAACTAATATATAAATGTACTCAATGTATAACCTTGGTTAAAATTTTATGGTAGAAATGAGATTCGGAATTGTGACCAAAATTATTAAAACAAATCTTGCAAGGAAAGTAGTGCAGCCAAGGTCAGAGAGCAATGTGGTAATTCTAGATGTATAAAAATCTGAAAATCTCAAAGAGCCGTTGAAGTGATAGGAGGATTGGAACCACAATGAATGTAAAACAGAAGACATTTATTTATTTATTTATTTACATTATTAATTTATCCATTGTTTCTATTATTTAAAAAATATTTTCTTGAGTACCTACTTTATAAGAGCTACATATTCACAGCATTAGGTAGTCAATGTTTAATAAGCTCTGTATTATACCTGCCTCATTTTTGGCCAAGTTTTT
>NW_007731874.1:101516-103488 GCF_000696425.1 Galeopterus variegatus
TCTCAAAGAGCCGTTGAAGTGATAGGAGGATTGGAACCACAATGAATGTAAAACAGAAGACATTTATTTATTTATTTATTTACATTATTAATTTATCCATTGTTTCTATTATTTAAAAAATATTTCCTTGAGTACCTACTTTATCAGAGCTACATATTCACAGCCTTAGGTAGTCAATGTTTAATAAGCTCTGTATTATACCTGCCTCATTTTTGGCCAAGTTTTTGCTTCATTTTTGGCCTAAAAGAGCAAACAAAAAAATATATGATAAAATATAACAAATAATGTAGACATAGTGCTGTGATATAGAGATAAAGAGCTACTTTAAATAATAGGTCACTGAGGACATCTCATATAATGTGGCATACATGCTCTGATGAAAAAGAAGATGTTAACTATTCAAAGAATTAGTAGGAAAAATGTGGGAAGAGAAAATATATAAAAAGATGTCAAAGAAGAGAAAACTCACAGAAGCAAAGAACTAAATATTTAGTGACTAGAACATAATGATATATAAAGAAGTTAGAGAGGTTGTAGAATCTAGATTATTAAAGACATAGACCATGATAAACAGTTCAGATTTTATTCTACCCCAATGGGAATCTGAAATATAATATGAATTTAAGCTGGTAGACCAGCAAACATAAAATTTCAAAAAATAGGACAACTTTGTATTGTGAGTAATACCTATAGTATCAGTTTTGTTTTGTTTTGTTTTGTTTTTTTCCTGTTGTTTATAACAAGCAACCTAAAATGGTGTATTTAAAAGCAAATAAAATTTATTTATTCCAGTTTATCTGGTAAGGGCTTTCTTTTTGGTGGGAACTTTCTACAGAGTCCTGTTTTGATGCAGGCTGTCACATCATGTGGGTTAGTCAAGAGTGTTTTAACATGCTTAGTGCTCTTCTTATGAAGCTCCTAGTCTTCTCCCTCATAACCCATTAAACCATTAACCCATTGCTGTGGATTGAATTGTGTCCCCCAAGTTTTATGCATTACAGGCTTGATCCTCACTATGACTGTTAAGAGCGTGGTAAATTCTATTATAATAATCAAAAGGTGGGGTTTTGAAGAGGTGATTTAGTTGATGGTTTAATGGTGGTCATGGGTGTTCTTTAAAAAGAGAGCATAGGAGGAACTCACTCTCTCTCTGCTCCACCATTTTCTGCCATGTGAGACCACTGCATTGCTTTAAAGCCACCACCAAGAAGAACCTCACCAGATGTGTCCCCTGGAATTTGGACTTCTTAGCCTCTGAAACTGTAAGCAATAAATTTTACTTTCTTATAATTTCCCAGTTCTAGGTATGTTGTTATAAGCAACAGGAATATACTAATATACCTATTACTTCATGAATGAATTAGTCCACTCATAAGAGCATTGTCCTTATGATCCAATCACCTCTTAAAGTTCCCACCTTTCAAATTCCATATTGTGGATTAATCTTCCACATGAGCTTTAGAGAGGACAAACATGTAACCCATATCACCTATGCAAATCCAAGCTTTTTTCTTCTCTCTTGTTTAATCTCCTCTTTTTCCTCCCTTTTCTTCCCCTCTCCTCTTTTTCCCTTCTCCGACACTTTATCCTTCTCCTTCCCATCACCACTGCCTCCCCTTCCTTCTCTTTTTTTCCCTCTTTTTCATTCTTTTACTCTCCTTCTTCTTCCTCTTCTTCTGTTCTTCTTTTTTTTCTTTTCTATAGCAGATAAATGTCTAGGGTCTTTAACAACTTGAGTATGAAAACTTGTTAGTTGATTGTGCCTTATTTGGTTTTGTAAGCTGGGATTGTATAAAAAGGATAACTGAAGAGCATTGATTTATAGGGAATGCCATCTCCTTACCTGACTGAGATGCATTCAAGAGAGGTCTATATACAATGCATGTGCATCTCTATCAATGCTAACTTTCTATCATATTGATAAGATTCTCTAATAATGAATTTAAGTATTTAATCCACCACTCATATGTAG
>NW_007731874.1:104067-106157 GCF_000696425.1 Galeopterus variegatus
ATCATATTGATAAGATTCTCTAATAATGAATTTAAGTATTTAATCCACCACTCATATGTAGAAAACCTGAGAATATTTACTAATTAATCCAATTGAAGGTATTTTTTCACTGGTAAGGTTCTAGACTCCTATTGTATCTTCCATGAAATTAGTTGCTTAATAACCCACTACCTAGAATTCCTACTTATTATCAGAGGACTTTTCAGCAAAAAATTGGTATACCAGATAGGAGTGAGATTAATGGAATTTGGATTATTGTCCTCCCATAACTCATGTGAAAATCTGATGACCAATGTGTCAGTGTTGGAAGCTGTTTGAGTCATGGGGCAGATCCTTCACGAATGGATTAATGCTCTCCATAGAGGGTGGGGGTAATGAGTGAATTCTTGGTCTGTTAGTTTGCACGAGAGCTGGGTGTTTAAGCAAACCTGGCACCTTCTTTCTCTCTTGTTCCCTTGCTTGCTGCTGCTTCTCACCACATGATCTGCTTATGCCCATCGGCAGCCTGCTGCTTTCTGTCATGAGTAGAAGCAGCCTGAGGCCCATGCCAGATGCAGCTGCCCCAGAATCGTAAGCCAATAAACCTCTAAATTACTCAGTCTCAGGTATCCTGTTATAGCAACACAAAAATGGACTAATAGAGATATGATATATTCAAAATCCTGAAAAAAGAAGATTGCTGACCAAAATACTATACCCAGTACTCCAGGTTTTCGAATATGAAGTAACAATAAAGACTTTTTTCAGACAAACATAAGCTGATAGATTTTATCAGTACTAGACCTGCCCTACAGGAAATGCTAAAGGGAGTTCTTCAAGCTGAAGAAAGAGTATGCTAATTAGTTACATAAAACCAAGAAAGTATATAACTCACTGGTAAAAGAAAGTACACTGTCAAATCCAAAACACACTAATACTATAATGGTGGTGGGTAAAACAATTTTCTCTGTAGTATAAAGGTTAAAATGCAAAATGATTAAAACCATATAAAGCTATAATAATATCTTTTGGGATAGAAATTATAAAAAATGTAAATTGTGACTAAAAACATAAAACACGGAAGGAGGGGGATTAAAATTGTAGAGGTTGTGTATGTGATAAAAGTTAAGTTGTTGTTATCAGCATAAAATAGCCAGTTTAAGTATAATTTGTTTTATGTAAGCCTCATGGCAGCCACAAAGTAAAATCCTGTAATAGATACACAAAAGACAAAAAGAAAAGATCCAAAGCATAGCACTACAGAAATTTATCAAACCACAAAGGAAGAAAGCAACAGGGGAAGAAAGAAACAAAGGACCTACAAAATAACTAGAAAACAATGAAGAAAATGACATTAGTAAGTCCTTACTTACCAATAATTACTGTGAATTTAAATGAATTAAATTCTTCAATAAAAAGGTTTAGGTTGGCTGAATGAATGAAAAATCAAAAACCACCTCATGTTGCCAATGAGACAGATTCACTTTAACTCAAAGGACACTCATAAACTGAAAGTGAAGAGATGGAAAAAGATATCCCATGCAAATAGAACCAAAACAAAGCAGAAGTAGTTATACTTATGAGAAAATAGAATTTAGGTCAAATACTGTAAAAAGAGACAAAGAAGGTCACTATATAGTGGTAAAAAGCCCAATTCAAAAACAAGATATAATAATTGTAAATATATGTGCACCCAATATCAGATCACCTAAATATGCAAGGGGACTTCATACAGTTCAGAATAAAAATAACAAATATAAACTTTATTTTTCAATATAAGCTTCATCAAGTTTAAGACACTTTGTAGGTGATGGTACCAGGCATTTATTATATGCCTGAAAACTGAGGTTCCTGGGAATTTAACCATGTCAATGCAGCATTTTTTACATTATTTACTTAAGAAAAATGGGTGTCGTTTAACGATATTTTAAGATTAGAACACAAAAAGAAGTCATAAAGAGCCAAATAAAGACTGCAAGGTGGGTGCCTGATGATTTTCCATCAACAGTTTTGTAAAATTGCTCAGTTTGATGAGAGAAATGAGCAGAAACATTGTCATGTTTGAGAAGGACTGTCTGGTGAAGATTTTCTGGGCATTTTTCTGTCAAAAC
>NW_007731874.1:106697-107136 GCF_000696425.1 Galeopterus variegatus
TTTTCTTTTTACTGGTTCAATTTTCCTTTGACTGAACCACTTTCACCTCTTGATAGCTACGACTTTGATTGTGCTTTGTCTTCAGAATCCTACTGGTAAAGCCATGTTTTATCTCATTACAATTCTTCAAAAAATAAATGCTTCAGGATCTTGATTCCAATAGTTTAGCATTTCTACTGAAAGATCTACTCTTGCCTGCAGGTGAACTGGTCGCGATAGGTCACTCAACTATAATTTTCCAGTTAGCATTGTGTAAGTTCAACCAATTGAGTTGTTTATAGTATTGGCTGTTGTTTCTGCTGTTAATTGTTGGTCCTCTTTAAATAGGGCCTGAATAAGATTAATTTTATCTTCACAAATTGATGTGGATGGCTTACCACTACAGGCTTCATCTTCAACATGATCTTGTTCCTTCTTAAGATGAGTTATCTATTTGTAA
>NW_007731874.1:107440-107926 GCF_000696425.1 Galeopterus variegatus
TTGAGACATGTGATAGTAAGTTAGTGCATGTTTATTTTGGTGCAAAGAGCTAAGAAGTTTGCAAAACATGCAAAGTTTTTCCATCATACTCATTTTCTGTGAACCTTTTGAAGACCTGTCATATAAACCAAACATAAAGAGATCTGAAGGGAGACATAGACTGCAACACAGTAATAGTAGGGGATTTTAATACCTTACTTCCAACATTGAACAGATCATCCAAGCAATATCAGTAAGAAAACAGCAGACTTGAACTACACTGTAGACCAAATGTACCTAACAGACATATATAGAATATTCTACCCAATAATAACAAAATTCTTTTTAAGTATACATGAAACATTCTTCAGGATAGATCATGTTAGACCATAAAACAAATCAACAAATTGAAGAAGAGAGAAGTAATATTAAGTATCTTTTTCAACCACAATGGCATAAAATGAGAATTCAATAACCGAAGAAATCATGGAAAATCAAAATATAAGT
>NW_007731874.1:108420-115215 GCF_000696425.1 Galeopterus variegatus
GAAGAAATAAATAAAACAGAGACTAGAAAACAATATAAAAGATCAGCAAAACCATAAGTTGGTTTTTTGAAAAGCTAAACAAAATTTACAAACCCTTAGCCAGACTAACTAAGAAAAAAAGAGAGAAGACTCAAATAAATAAAATAAAAAATTAAAAAGGAGGCATTACAACCGATAACACAAATACAAAGTATTATAAGAGACTACTATCAATAATTGTATGCCAACAAATTGAACAATCTGGAAGAATTGATAAATTTCTAGAAAAATATAACTGTCCAAGACTGAAACACAGAGAAACTGGAAATTTGAGCAGACTAGTAATGAGTAAAGAGATTAAATCAGTAATTTTAAGTTTCCCATCACAAGCCAAGGGCCAGATTGCTTCATGGCTTAATTCTACCAACATTTGTAGAATAACTAATACTAATCCTTCACAAACTGTTCCAGAAAACTGAAGAGGAAGGAGTATTTTCAAACTCATTTAATGAAGCCAGCCTTACTCTGATACCAAAGCCAAACAACGACACTACAAAAAAAGAAAACTACAGGCCAATATGACTGATGGACGTAGATGCAAAATTCCTACATAAAGTATTAGAAAAACATATTTAACACTGCATTAAAAAGACCATTCACCATAATCAAGTAGGATTTATCACTGGGATACAAGATTGGTTCAACATATGCAAATCGATAAATGTGATTCAACATACTAACAGAATGGAGGACAAAAATCATATAATCATCTCAATAGATGCAGAAAGAGAATTTGACAAAATTCAAAGTTTTTTCATGATTAAAACCTCTCAACAAATTAGGTACAGAAGAAATGATCCTCAACACAATAAAAGTCATATATGACAAACCCCCAGTTAACATTATACTCAATGGGGAAAAGTTAAAGGTCTTTTCTCAAAGAACAGAAGCAAGAAAAGGAAGCCCACTTTCACTACCCCTATTCAGCATAGTACTGGAAGTCCTAGTAAAGCAATTAGGCAAGAAAAATAAACAAAAGTCAACTAAATAGGAAAGTAAGAAGTGATATTGCCTCTGATTGCTGACAACATGATCTTACATATAGAAAATTCTAAATACTCCACCAAAAAAAAAAAAAAAATGTTAGAAGTGACAAACGAATTCAGTGAAGTTGCAGGATACAAAGTCAACTTACACAAATTAGTAGTATTTCTGAACACTAGCAATGAACTATCTGAAAAATAATTCAGAAATTACAATGATGTAATTACAATGATGTAATTACAAAAGGTACAATGATGGTATCATTATATATGTATATATATATACACAAACATTATTTTAAATAACATTAAAACATAAAATTTTAAATAACATTAAAACATAAAATAAAGTACCTAGGAATAATAAAATACTTAGGAGTAAAACTTTTCATTTCACAAAGAAGTAAAAGATCTCTGTACTGGAAACTATAAAACATCAATAAAAGAAATTGAAGATGATACAAATAAATGGAAAGTGATTTTGTGTTCAAGTACTGGAAGAATTAATATTATTAAAATGTCCATGCTACCCAAAGTTATCTACAGATTCAATGTAATCCCTATCAAAATTCCAATGTCATTCTTCACAAACAAAAGTAGTAGAAACAATTCTAAAATTTATTTGGAACCACAAAAGACCCTAAGTAGCCAAAATAATCATGACCAAAAAGAACAAAGCTAGAGGTATCACACTACCTGACTTCAAATATATTACAGAGCTGTAGAAATTAAAACAGCATTATAGTGACATAAAAACAGATGCATTGGACTGTGAGATAGGATAGTGTGTTCATAAATAAACCCAGATATCTTTAGTCAATTGATTTTTGGCAAAAGTGCCAAGAACACAAAATGGAGAAAAGACACTCTCTTCAACAAACAATGTTGAGAAAACTGGATTTTAACACGGAGAAGAATGAAATGGACCCTTATCACACCCTTTATACAAGAATCAACTCAAAATATATTAAAGACTTAACCGTAAAACCTGAAACTATAAAACTACTGAAATAAAATATAGGGGAAAACTTCAGAACATTGGCCTGAGCAATATTTTTTTTAAATATGATACCCAAAGCACAGGCAACAAAAGCAAAAATAGACAAATGAAATTGCATCAAACTTAAAAGTTTCNAATTCTTTTTAAGTATACATGAAACATTCTTCAGGATAGATCATGTTAGACCATAAAACAAGTCAACAAATTCAAGAAGAGAGAAGTAATATTAAGTATCTTTTTCAAACACAATGGCATAAAATGAGAATTCAATAACCGAAGAAATCATGGAAAATCAAAATATAAGTGGAAATTAAACAATATGCTGCTGAACAACTATTGAGAGAAGAAATTAAATGAAAAATTAAAAAATATCTTGAAATAAATAAAAATGGAGACACAACATACCGAGACCAATGGGATGTAGCAAAAGCAGTTCTAAAAGGGAAGTTTATAGCAAGAAACACTTACACACAAAAAAGAATAAAGATCTCAAATAAACAAACTAATGTTACAAAACAAGAAATTAGAAAAGGAAAAACAAAGTAAACCCAAAGTTATCAGAAAAAAGGAAATAAATATCAGAGAAGAAATAAATAAAACAGAGACTAGAAAACAATATAAAAGATCAGCAAAACCATAAGTTGTTTTTTTGAAAAGCTAAACAAAATTTACAAACCCTTAGCCAGACTAAGAAAAAAAGAGAGAAGACTCAAATAAATAAAATAAAAAATTAAAAAGGAGGCATTACAACCGATAACACTAATACAAAGTATTATAAGAGACTACTATCAATAATTGTATGCCAACAAATTGAACAATCTGGAAGAATTGATAAATTTCTAGAAAAATATAACTGTCCAAGACTGAAACACAGAGAAACTGGAAATTTGAGCAGACTAGTAATGAGTAAAGAGATTAAATCAGTAATTTTAAGTTTCCCATCACAAGCCAAGGGCCAGATTGCTTCATGGCTTAATTCTACCAACATTTGTAGAATAACTAATACTAATCCTTCGCAAACTGTTCCAGAAAACTGAAGAGGAAGGAGTATTTTCAAACTCATTTAATGAAGCCAGCCTTACTCTGATACCAAAGCCAAACAAAGACACTACAAAAAAAGAAAACTATAGGCCAATATGACTGATGGACGTAGATGCAAAATTCCTACATAAAGTATTAGAAAAACATATTTAACACTGCATTAAAAAGACCATTCACCATAATCAAGTAGGATTTATCACTGGGATACAAGATTGGTTCAACATATGCAAATCGATAAGTGCGATTCAACATACTAACAGAATGGAGGACAAAAATTGTATAATCATCTCAATAGATGCAGAAAGAGAAGTTGACAAAATTCAAAGTTTTTTCATGATTAAAACCTCTCAACAAATTAGGTACAGAAGAAATGATCTTCAACACAATAAAAGTCATATATGACAAACCCCCAGTTAACATTATACTCAATGGGGAAAAGTTAAAGGTGTTTTCTCAAAGAACAGAAGCAAGACAAGGAAGCCCACTTTCACTACCCCTATTCAGCATAGTACTGGAAGTCCTAGTCAAAGCAATTAGGCAAGAAAAATAAACAAAAGTCAACTAAATAGGAAAGTAAGAAGTGATATTGCCTCTGATTGCTGACCACATGATCTTACATATAGAAAATTCTAAATACTCCACCAAAAAAAAAAAAAAATGTTAGAAGTGACAAGCGAATTCAGTGAAGTTGCAGGATACAAAGTCAACTTACACAAATTAGCAGTATTTCTGAACACTAGCAATGAATTATCTGAAAAACAAATCAGAAAAATAATACCATTTTAAATAACATTAAAACATAAAATAAAATACCTAGGAATAATAAAATACTTAGGAGTGAAACTTCATTTCACAAAGAAGTAAAAGATCTCTGTACTGGAAACTATAAAACATCAATAAAAGAAATTGAAGATGATACAAATAAATGGAAAGTGATTTTGTGTTCAAGTACTGGAAGAATTAATATTATTAAAATGTCCATGCTACCCAAAGTTATCTACAGATTCAATGTAATCCCTATCAAAATTCCAATGCCATTCTTCACAAAAAAAAGTAGAAGAAACAATTCTAAAATTTATTTGGAACCACAAAAGACCCCAAGTAGCCAAAATACTCATGACCAAAAAGAACAAAGCTAGAGGCATCACACTACTTGACTTCAAATATATTACAGAGCTGTAGAAATTAAAACAGCATTATAGTGACATAAAAACAGATGCATTGGACTGTGAGATAGGATAGCATGTTCATAAATAAACCCAGATGTCTTCAGTCAATTGATTTTTGGCAAAAGTGCCAAGAACACAAAATGGAGAAAAGACACTCTCTTCAACAAACAATGCTGAGAAAACTGGATTTTAACATGGAGAAGAATGAAATGGACCCTTATCACACCCTTTATACCATAATCAACTCAAAATATATTAAAGACTTAACCATAAAACCTGAAACTATAAAACTACTGAAATAAAATATAGGGGAAAACTCCAGAACATTGGCCTGAGCAATATTTTTTTTAAATATGATACACAAAGCACAGGCAACAAAAGCAAAAATAGACAAATGAAATTGCATCAAACTTAAAAGTTTCTGCACAACAAATTAATAAAAGGAAAATAAATAATAGGGGGAAGACACACCCCCAAAATTGGGAGAAAATATTTGCAAATCATACATCAGATCTGGAGCTAATATCCAAAATATACAAGGAATTTAAACTACTTCACAAGAAAATAAATTACCATGTGAAAAAAGTGGCAGAAGACTTAATTAAAAATTTCAAAAGAAGACATACGAAGAGATATGAGAGAAATGATAAATATTTGAGGTGATGGATATGCTAACTTGATCATTCCAGAATGTACACATGTATCGAAAAATCACAGTGTACCCTATAAATATACACAATTATCATTAGTCAATTAAGAACAAAACAAAAAGGCTCATAAAAATTCATGAATAGGCTTAATTACATGAACCATGCAAATGGTATGCAAAAGATTGTATGGACTAACTTCTATCTGTTTTAAAATGCATGATTAATTCTCAATTTAGCATAGGTACTTGGTAATACAATTAGAATTACAGTTTCAATATTTTTATCTCACATTTTTATGTGGAAGTGAAATAATATATTGCTGTCAGTGAATTAAGTTATGATAAGCAATTTGTCAGTAATAAATTTGGATAATATATCCAGTTGAGAATTCAGTTTTACAATTCACTTTTGCAGCACGATTAAGCCCATAATGAACCATTTTATTCACTTGATCATAGTTTTATTTAGTATCTAGGCCTAAAATAAGCTACATACAATTGATTGAGTTGCTCATATTAGAATACATCAATATTTAAATGATAATTCACATGTTATTACAATCATTTTCAAAAAAATTAATTCATACGTTCACGACGTTTACATCAAGAGCTGACTATATGTCAAGCTCTGGTCTAAAGTGAGTGATAAATACACTCCCACAAATATTTTAAAATTAAAAATGTAATACATTAGGGAAATTTTCTGAAAAAAAAAATTCATGTGCAATGTCTCGGGAGGGCGAGAATTGGCAAAAGTTGTCACCATATCAGTCTTCATTAGAAATTTTTTTTCTTTATAAGTTGATTAGTGAGGCTACCCAAGTTTTTTAGTACATCTGCTATTTCTGAGACTGTCTCTTTCTTTCTGATAAAGCAGGCTTATATTCCCACTTGTAAGCCTTCTATTATTTCTCTATAGGAACTGACTCTACAGATACTTTCTGACAGTGGACATTAGTAACTAAGATCAGGAAAATGAAATTAAAAGAGAAAATCTTCAGTATGAATCTAACTGAGTTGAGTTTTAATAGTCAGTTATTCTATTGCACACTGTCTAAAATAAAGGGTATTCAGTCATTGAAAGGAATAATTCATAGTTTAGAATATACTGCATGGTGCTAGAGATTGTGATAATATCAACATTATTCTTTTTAATTTAGTTCTCAGTACATACACATACACGCACACACAGAAACCTTGCAAAAATACTTTACCATGAGCAAAACTTCAAACAATATGTATAGTTATAACATGTTCATAATCACAAAAGTGGATATTAGCCATTTTGACAAGGAGATGTACAGATGCTATTTACACTTGTGCTCTTCCTTTCAATATGGCTTTTGATTTTCATGCAAAATTTCAAGGCTTATAGAAATTTAATGTATATCAATTATCAGCATATGTTATGACAGAGATGGATGATGATTGACACAAATGAATCATGTTCATTGGACATAGTATATCATGCACAGATTATATTAATGTGCTTCACCAAAATATATCTAATGGTAAGTGGGTGAGTTTGCTAGGGCTGCCATAAAAAACAAACAAACAAACAAACAAATAAATAACACCAATTGGGTGGCTTAAATAATACTAATTTATTTTCTCCCAGTTCTGGAGGTTAGAAGTGATAAGATCAAAGGTGGCGGCAGGTTTGGTTTCTTCTCAGGTTTTTGTCCTCGGCCTGCCACCTTCTCACTGTGTTCTTACGTGATCTTTCCTTTGTGTACGTACATCCTTAGTGTCTCTTCATGTATCTGAAGTTCCTCTTCTTCTAAATACACTAGTTAGATTGGATTAGTGCTCACCCTAAAAGCCTCATTTTGACTTAATCGCCTGTTTAAAGCCCCTATTTCTGAGGTACTCAGAGTTAAAGCTTCAACATATGAATTTCGGGGGGGGGGGACA
>NW_007731874.1:115811-120883 GCF_000696425.1 Galeopterus variegatus
ACATAATTCAGCCCATAATAGTTAAGTAAAATAATCCATATAAACACAGAATTCAGTGGGATAAGACATTTAGCTTTGTCTTTCCTAAGCTCTTTAATTTCACAACTATCAATTCAGCTTTGTATTTAATAGTCTAATAAGCTATTTGGATTCACGAGGAATAATAATTTGCTGAGACTTGTATGTCTTCTGTTTCACAGTGGGAATTCATGATAAGATTAGATGTCCTTGTTCTAATTGTTTAATGAAGGAATCATGTTTAAATTAGCAAATACTTTCCCTCACTGTAAAAGTATAAAAGGATACTGATCCTATTATTTGCTGATTTATCTCACTTAAAGCTGAAATTAAACTATTTTTAGTTTCAATATACAGATGAGTATAATCAGACTAAAATGTACAATGAAACTCACCCTTGCTATGTTTTACTAATGTCACTGTTTCTGAACTTTCTAGTTCTGAGAAATATGCTTCATCCACATTTTTTGTACTTTTCTGTAAATATTTTTAAGTTTTATATGACTGTTTCATTTAAAGAACAGCTTAATATAAACAATCTCCTAGAAGAGTATCCACTTAGTGTATCAGAATCCTCATTCTAATTGTCATATGGTATTACATTAACAATGTGACTAACATAAAACAAATACACGAAGGCTCTCTTTGCCTTGAAAAAGTCTTTTTTATTCTTTATGAAGTTTTCAAAAGGTACAATGATGGTATCATTATATATGTATATATATATACACAAACATTATTATGTATAATATACACACATATATACTGATATCTATAAATAACTTACACATGTATATAGGGAACACTTTATAAGACATAAACACACTAGGTTCTAATGTCAGTTTCCAGTTATCTGTCTTTTGCACTTAGCCCACAGACTTTGTTTTTCTCCTGAAGATTCTCTGCTGCGTGTCCCACCTCGCTCCACCCATGCCATCTGCTCTAGGATGTTTGCTTCTCATTTCAGAGGTTTTAATTATTGCTCCAACAGAAGTATTACACCTGTCTTGTTAACCCCCGGGGGACCTGCTTAATGCTGCATCTCTCTTTTTTCTAACTCAAGCACACTATCTCTTTGTTTTCTGTTATTTACATTCTTTACCTGGGATCAGCATTGTTCTTTAAACCAAACATTAGGATGAGCTTAAGTTCCTCTTCATAGCAGAAATCTCTTTCTGTCAAATTTTTCACCTTAAACATACTTTTTATTCTGTAGTACCAAGATATTTCCTGTATAATATAAAATACCCATAAGTAACAACGGCTAGGATATTATCCCTGAATTGTTTCCTTTCCAGAGTCCTTACAAATGAAGCTGACCATATTGTTTTTAGAGAGAAAGCAGCCATACAAGCAAAAACCCACATTCCATCTGGAGAGTTTATTGAAAAACTGGGTTAACAACAAAAAAAAAATTAAAGAGACTAATCACATTATCAGACAGCTCTCCCAGAGATTAAGGCTGTGCTGATTTAGAGCAAGGTAACATCTTTTAACAATAAGCAACAACCAGGAATTACCAAGTCTTAATAAAGCAGTCAGGAGTATGTACAAACTGACACCAGACTGTTCCAGTTGACACATACTGACCCCAACTAGTACCAGGCACAAATACTGCAGCTTCTCCTGCATGCTGGCACTGGACACTATTGCTACAACTACTGCCAACCTGACCATGAAAGTGAACATTATTGAAGCCAACTATGTCATGATAGTAAATTCTATTTGCTGCTTACTTCTCCACATGACTGGTTACCAGATAAAATCTTCATGTATAGATTCTAATTTGTGGAGTTTAGGTCAAATTTCTGCATCCTGGTAGGAAAAGGAAGTTTCCGTATTTTCCCTTGGGAGAATTCCCAAACATACTAAAAGTATGCAATCATGACATGTGACCAATGTCAACTACATACAGACATTGTGCTTGGTATATTTAATTATTCCTTTGAAGCTGAGCTTTAATGGGGAATAGCGGAACAAGGTGGAATAATCAATCATTCTCATATACCCTAAAGAGACAAAAGAAAGAGCAGTTGTAATTAATGATCACCACAGGTGCAGCAGTTAGGAAGCATATTCTTGGAAAGAAATAAATTCTATCTGTCCACCTATCTGCTGCATATATAAGTATGTGTGTATATGTATAATTATTTTTTCTTCTAAGGAATATAATAGTTCTTTAACATTCAGTAGTCTCACTTGTCTTAATTCATAGAGAAAAAATATTTTAACTGAATATGGAAAGGATATATAAAGAGGGTCATTCTATTCTAAAGATTCCTGTGACAGTTTAGTTATAAAATTTACAATGGTTATTGTTTCAATTTGTAGAACTCTATTTCATATGGAGTTACTGAATAAAGCAGGTTTTTTATATTGACCCATTTCGAGTCAGTGCAGATTGAAGCCAGCTGTACTAAACTGTACTTTCATGAAAAAGGAGGCAGGGAAAGAGACAGAGTGGGTAAATAAGATAAAGTATGCGAAGTGTAAAAGACAAACAAAGCTTGTGCTAAAGTTTGAATGTTTCTCCCCTCCAAAACTTATGTTGAAATTTAATTGCTATTGTAACACTACTATGAGGTATGGGACCTTCAAGAGATGATTAAGACATGAGGGCTCTTTTTTTAAGAGTAATTTCGCTGGTATGAACAAGACCTCAGATTAGTTTTCAGTAGCAATTTTTTCCTGTAAGAATTGTATTTTGTTCTTTCTCTTCTGCTGCATTAGATATAAAATTGGTGTTAATATGTTGTATAATAAACCCACTTGCCTAAGTTTCATTTCAAGGCTTACCTTTATTTTAAGAAAATGTATTATTTACCAAAGTGTCACTGATAGTCTGGAAAGCTTATTTCAACCAGTCAAAGAATATAAACATTCACAAAGTGAAGGAATCCACTAAAATGTCAAATTTACATGGTGCATGGTGTGGGAGGTGGTATAAAAACTTCAGAGAGAATAATTTGTGCCAGTTGTGTATTTATGCTTAATTATTGTTTATTAATAATTTATTAACCCTAAAGCCATTTTCCCTTTAATGATCTAAATCAATTTCTGAAATTCCCATGCTAAGGGTCAGCAAATAGTGCCCTGTCTCTCAGCACCCCACTGGAACACAAAAATATGTCCCTGTACATGAATGCACATGTGTTTAGCCACGTTTTTTGGCAGATTATTCTCCTTAATCATATGATGCAATGCTACATACAATACCCACATAATAGTATGCTTTCCTTTAGTATGATTTCAATAAAAGTTTGCATTTCAGTGTAAGGTGTGGGTTTAAAAGATCACTCCATTACATGAGTGGCAGACCCACATGGATTTATTCTAGGTTCTGTGGAGATTCTAGTGCCCTATCTGCATTTACTTCTTTGCTGTACACATTTATTTATTTATTTTTTGAAAACTATTTTGCAAATGAAAGAGATAATTTTAAACTCTCTAATTCTATGGAATAGAATAATACTACATAAATATTGTTTTCTCCATGAAAAATCCAATTAAAATCTTTTCAAAAACTGAAATTTCAAATTTAGTATCACTTTCATGGTGTCTCTCTGAAATGTTATAGCAGTCTAATAACTGAAACTTTGTCACAAATTAATCTACAGTCACAAAGCCTTAATCTGGTGCAAGACGTGAACACTGAAATATGTCTCTCAACATCATCCCTGTGCCTTTTTCTCTCAAACTTTTCTTCCCTTTATTGGTCGATCAATGTCTTACATATTTATTCCTTTACTTGTTTCACCAAGGTCACACATCTTTTTGTGTCCAAAAGGCCATTCATTCTGATGTTGGCTATAAAACAGAATGTGTTTGTTACTTATTATGGAGTGGGGCTGGGGAGTGAAAATGTGAAGGACACTTGAATATTAATACATATTTTCTTGTCAATTTTAACAAAGAGATAAAAGAAGTGTTTACTTGGAAGGGAGAGAAAAGGGAGGTAGAAGATGGAATAAGATTTGAGCGATTGCAGGAAGAGATGAAAGTCAGATCTGTGATAGGGAGGGATGAATTAGAAATAGGCAATGGGTAGAAAGAAAACTTCTGTGCCTTATCAGGAAGCAGTGAAGTGTGGATTAGTCCATCTTTAGATGTGTCAGTGGAAGTTTAAATTCTCATCTCATTGCTTAACTCTATGCAAAAATATCTGCTAAAAATGAAGTCTGATGTATAGGATGTAAAAATGTTTGGATCAGAATGAAGAAGCTTGAAATATCTTCTATGTGGAAGGCGAGATAAAGTAAACATAGCAGACTAGCCAAGGTCCAATTTATGTTGGGGACTATGAATGTATAGAAGCATCTTTATTAGTCGGGGTTCTTCAGAGAAACAGAACCAATAGGATATATACTGATATATAGAAAGAGATCCATTATGTGGGATTAGCCTACCTAATTATAAATGCTGAGGAGTTTTACAATCTGCCATATGTAACTGGAGGCCCAGAAAATCCAATGGTAAATCCAGTCCAAACCTGAAGGCCCGAGAACCAGGGGAGCCAATGTTGTAAGTCCTAGTCTGAGTGTGAAGCACACGAACATGAGTGCCACTAGACAAGGGCAGGAGAAGATCATCTGATCAAGCCGAGAGCAAGTTCACATTTTCTTTACCTTTTTCTTCTATCTGAGCCTTCAACAGATTGGACGATGCCCACCCATGTTGATGAGGGTACATCCTCTTTACTCAGCCTACTGATTTAAATGCTAATCTCTCCCAGAAACCCTCTCACAGACACACCCAGAAATAATGTTTTACCAGCTATCTGGGCATTTCTTAGCCCAGTCAAGTTGACACATAAAATTAACCATCACAGTACCCATCTGTGAGTGTGGGTAGATTTCTCCCTTGTCTATGCATAAGTTTAGAAAAAAATTTTTTAAAAAACGTATCTGGGGTTGATATTTTCTCTGATTATAACGAAAAGACAATATAATCAATAAGAGAGTTGATAACATTGGACCAAAAAACCTAAGCTGGAAGGAGGGAAATAGTTTAGGAGTAGCAGGAAAAGAATAACTAATGGTCTGAAAACTTTGTGA
>NW_007731874.1:120954-183353 GCF_000696425.1 Galeopterus variegatus
TAATGTTTTACCAGCTATCTGGGCATTTCTTAGCCCAGTCAAGTTGACACATAAAATTAACCATCACAGTACCCATCTGTGAGTGTGGGTAGATTTCTCCCTTGTCTATGCATAAGTTTAGAAAAAAATTTTTTAAAAAACGTATCTGGGGTTGATATTTTCTCTGATTATAACGAAAAGACAATATAATCAATAAGAGAGTTGATAACATTGGACCAAAAAACCTAAGCTGGAAGGAGGGAAATAGTTTAGGAGTAGCAGGAAAAGAATAACTAATGGTCTGAAAACTTTGTGAGGTGAAAGAAAAACAGTGCTGTGAGTAATGTATGAGAAAAAGGGACAGAGAGTTTTCATGAGATTGGAGTGCCTAAATATATCATTTCAAATGTGATCACTTCAGATGATTGCAAAATGTCACAGGTGTGTTCATAGCAATAAGGGTCGGATTTTTTTGAGGGTACCATTCAACTATGAGCCTCAGTTCACACTGTGTAGTCCTCATTGATCTAATCAATGTTTTTAATCCAGTTTGCTGAACTCTCCCATCTCCTTCTAATAGAACCAGATGTTCAGCATCTGAGCTAATAATGACTGGTAAGTAATTTTGGGAAATTGGTCCTGCCTGACTTGTCAATTATTTTTTTTTACTATCACTGCATTTCTACAACAAAACATTTTCAGACTCAGATCTCACAAGTTTCAATAGCTAAAATGAACTCAAAGGGATGGTAACATACCAAGCATGACCAACAAATTTTGATGTAAGAGTTAAATGTCACCTGAAGAAATATGCCTCCTTTACATACCTTCTGACCCCTACATGTTAGCAAAATAGATAATCAGCAATTAGTGGCACATAAGTCAAACTAAATAATGGATTAAAGAGTTTATCTCCTCTGCTCTAATAAATTTTTCCATTAACCCTTTGGGAAAAAAAAAATAGACATATAAGATTCATGGAGAGGAGAAAAAAAGTCATTCAATAAGGAAAACAACCTCTATCCAGCCTTGTAACTCCCCAAATCTTTAACTTTATATGCAGATTACTGCTCACAGCAAGTTCCCCAGGATTTTTCCATGTTTCTGATATGATAACAAAGATATATGTCCTCTAACTTCTGTGCTCTCTCCCTTCTGTACTACCACTGCTGTCTCTTTGCTTTGCATTGTATTCTAAGATTTCAAATTCTAAGTCTTCACTTAAAGAAAAAGAGGTACCATTCCACTGTTTCCTCTTTATCATTCTTTGAGGTGACTTAATTTTCTTTTTTACATTGTAATAACTCAAGTCAGGGTATCTTCATTTATCATCAATTATATACTTTTATATAAATATGTAAAGTTGAAATCTGAGTATTATTTAAATATCAACTATGAACTTAAAAAAAACCTATTTAAAAATGTAAAAACAAAGTATTTCTAAACAAATGTTAATTTATTGGTTATTTTCCAAAAAGAAAGCTTTTTTCAAGGGCCTAACATGATTAAATATGAACGATGGAGGAGAAATTGTTGAAACTACAAGTTTTGAAAAACTGTAAAGTATTTCAGTGGCTATCTGGGAGTGAAAAGACAAACTTCAACTGAACTATATATTTAAATATACTTTTTGTTTGAGTTTTAATTTTATTTAAATAAAAGCATTATCGAATTTAGAGGGATAGTCATGGTTACAAATGGGACTGTTTGTAACAGTAGGACAAGCTTCAACCCTTTGCTGTAGAGTTCAGTGAATATGACTGTTTATTTGTTTGTTCTGCCTATTTATCAACTAACTTTGACAGTTAAAATGTTATTTTTATGTATTTCCAGCTTTAATTGAACTGGAGGAAATCTTAAACATTGTGTATTAGTCAGGGTTCTCCAGAGAGACAGAATCAATAGGATATGTTATAAACATATGAGTGGGGATTTATTAGGGAAATTAGCTCACGGGATTGTGAAGAGAAGTCCTGCTATGGGCCGTCTGCAAAGTGGGTGCCAGTAGCGTAGCTCAGTCCAAGTCCAAGGACCTCAACATCAAGGAAGCCAATGGTGTACTTTGTGTAAGTCCTGGAACCTAAATGCTGAAGAGTCTCAAGCGCTGATGTCCACGGATAGGAAAAGAGTGTATTCCAGCTCCAGCGGATAGAGAGATTCACCTTTTTTCTGATTTATTGTTTTCTCTGGGACCTCATGGATTGAATGGTTCGTGTCCACATTGAGGGCAGGTCCTTCCCACCCAGTCCATTCAGGATCTCATACTAATCTCAGCTGGAAACACCCTCATGGACACACCTGAAAAGATAGCTTTCCCAGGTTACTCAGCATTCCTTCATCTAATCAAGTTGACACCTAGAATTAACCTTCACACATGGTATTAACTATGTAAACTCCATTGGTTCAAAGAATTCATGTAAAAATCTTTGACGACAAACATACCTTAACACGGGTGTGCAAATCACCATCAAGGAGCTTTAGATATGTGCAGCAGGAGGAAACCACCTATTACTCCTGCCTTCTCACATCTCTCCTGAAATTAAATCCTACTTTTACTGGAGGAAAAAATTATTCACACTGGGAAGCACTAAAAGTTGCAAATAGATTGTAAACTGTGAGGTATGTATGAACAATTTTATTTAAATATTACAAGTCAATAACTACTATAGTAAAACCAGGATACAAATTCAGGCCCTCCCACTTTCCATGATGGAATTGTAATTATTTTATAATTTCCCTTAGATTATTGGTTCTCAAGTGGGGCTATTTTGTCCCCAGAGAACACATACAATGTTTGGGGAGTTATAATGGCTGTCATAACTAGAGGATGCTCCTGGCATCTAGTAAGTAGAGGGTAAGATGCTGCTAAACATGCTGCTATGCACAGGACAGCACCACCTCCATCCTTAATTCATTATATCAGGCTGCAAAAGTCAGTAATGCTAGGTTCAGAAACCCTAACTTGGATGTTACTGATGTATCTTCGTTAGATGGAAAGAGCCTGTACTTATAGAGACGCCGTTAGAACACAACAAATCTCCTTCCATCCTTGCACTTGAACACAACCTTTGCAGCAAAAGAAAACTCGCTGGTTGTGTTTCGTACAGCAAATAAGCTGACTCTCCAGTGCTTGCCAGAATCTGCAGCCACATCTCAAGGGCACCACTATTAGCTTTAGAAGGTCACTAATCAAGTGGAAGAAAATAAAGCTGAGTTGTAGTTAGGTTATTCTTTCAAACAAACAAATCAAGCATAATGTATTATATTCCTGTTCTATAAGAAAAAAAGTTTCTTATTTGAGAAAAGGTTGCTTCTGGCTTCAGTAACATTAAAGGATCCTCAGCAGAGACCAGCCTAAACAAAGAAAAGTATAAACAACCACAAATGAAAATTGGTTTGCACATTTGGACAACCCCCTTTTTAGATTTATAAATCAGGATTCCCAAATAGATAAAGTTGAAAACTCTGAGCTGTATTGTTTCTAACCAATCAAATGGTCTCAAACACAGAACTTTGTCATTTTAGACCAAACAGTCATCTCTTAGCAGTTGTTAAAATAAACTTAGTAATCAAGAACTTTCTTATTTAACACACCCTATCACTGACATATATAGTATTATTTTATAAAGGCATGCTGCATTGTACCTTATACACACACAAAAAAATTATTGCTTTTGTCACCAGTGTGTTTAAGTATCATAACATGACTGCAGCTTACCTCTTCTTCTGATACATAAACTTATTTAAGAAATAACTTGTAATATAAGTGAGAAAAGGATAGAATTTTGTTTTAAAATATTTAATATTTTTTAAATGTCCCAAACATGTAAATGCTCATTATACAAAATTTAACAAATAAAGAAAAATTTAATAGTGCACAAACCCAAAAGCAGGAGTTACTCATTAATTCTCCAACCAGAAAAAAAAAAAAAATTAACATTTTAATGTGTTCCGTAAGGTTGGGCTTAAACTCTACATACAATTTTATGACTTTCACATAAGATTATGGCATAAATATTTTCTATGCACATAAATATTATTTGAAACATGCCTACCTACTGTATAATTATTTAATTATAGAAATAAGGCATGTTTATTGTAAAAGTTAGAAAATATAGGTGAACAAATATGACAACTTATCTAATTATAGTAATTTCTAACAACTACTGAACAATTTTTAAGTATACTCCATAACATTTTATGCGTGTATCAGTTTTGATTTTTTTTTGTTAAAAAAGGTCTTATATGTAGACCTCATGGTATCTAATATGCTTTTTACCATCAAAACTAGCAATTTTAAAGATGCGGTTAAATATCATCTAACATATAGATACTAGAAGTGAGATGGCAGAGGCGGAGGGAGTTAGAGAGCACTTGGGTAATGTGTACAAAGAATAATTATGATTTGTAACAACAAACATTCTAGTAATACTGATTTGATCTCATATTATACACAGATACTGATAGTCAACTCTGTACCCCCTAAATATGTATAATCAATTATGTTTTAATTAAAAAAGAATAAACTTAGAGCAATTCAGTGCTTAGGTACTCCTGCTTTGAAAAATATATATATTAATTGCTATATAGTATGGTTATAATATTACTTTCTTAATGCATCCCGGTTTTTGAACTTATAATTTTATAATTTTGACAATTCTAAATAATACTGCATAGAACATCCATATTGCAAGATCCTTGCACACATACACATTATTATTTTTGAAATAAATCTCTAGAAATGGTAATCTCTAATAAAGTAAATGTGACTTTAAATAAATTTTGATATATACTAACATAATCCTCTTCAAAAAACTTGTGCTAATTTATACTCCCAAAGCAGTGAATGACGTTTTAAATGGCTGGTGAATGTTTCTCTCCAGAGTAATAGTGTTGTGTTTCATTAATTAAACATTTATACATTTGAGAATTCTAGCTGTGCCTATATAAGGTTTTTAAATTGCTTTAAAGATATAGACCCTTTTTTCAAAGTGTTTACTACTTAGGAATATCAAATAACTAGAAAACAGTTGTGAAGCAGCTAATACATTTTTGTATAGCATTTATCTTTTAAAACTTTAAAAAGAAATGTAGAATAATAATGTGATTGAGAAAACTACATCAAAGATGAAAATTTAAATACATTTTGAAACCATTTACAAACTCAAATTGATATAGAAGATGAGAAAAGACCACTGTCTTTAAGGGAGAATTGATGTGTTTGTGATATTGATAAACACACTGTTTTATGAGGAAGATCTACTATATTTCTTTCAGAATTAATAGCTCAGACACAAATCAAATAATTTTAAAAAACTGATATCATGAATTCACATATGTATTTGTGTATGTGTTTGTATCTGATTCTACTTAATCATTAAGAAATATGTATTCTTTTCAAACACCCATGAACATTTATGAAAATTGACCACAAATATAAATGAAGTCTCAAAATCTATCAAATGTCTACTATTTTGCAAACTATGTTCATCCTCTTAAAAAAGAGGGCAGGGAGGTAATAATAAATAGAAAAATAAAAATAAAATCAAGCAAATAAAGGCCAACACTTTTTCCTGTGAAATGATGAGTAAAATGTACAGACATCTGGCAACGTGATAAACATAGGACTAAGTGCTTTTGTCCAGGAATAAAGGGATTACTTACCATTTAACAAATCTATTAATGTTAGACAACAGGTACAAAATTACAGTTGGTAAGAAGAATAAGTTCTGATATTCTATTGTACCGTAGGGTAACTACAGTTAACAGTTAATTTTCCACATTACATAATAGCCAGAGAAGAGACTTTCTAATGTTTTTGCCAGAAAGAAATGATAAATGCATGAGGTTATTGATACATTAAATACCATATATATATATATACAGCATATATATGTATCAAAATATCATATTGAACCCCATAAGTACATACAATTAAAATGTCTAAGTTAAAATTTTAAAAAAGCTATTAATGCAATTCACCATATTTTCAAATTAAAAGGAAAAAATGTATGTCAAAAAATATACTAAAAATAGTGAAGACTTTTTTTTGAAAATGTACCAATACAAAAAGGTGTATGTTGCAGAAAAAGTCAGAGTAATTAAGATCAAATTATTCAGAGATTGGTCTGATAAAGGTAAAATGAAAGGACTGACTTAAATGTTGAAATAGGTACCTGGTAGAGGTGATGTTAAGTATCACTAGGTAGACAAAGATGGAAAAGAAACTAAAGTCACCTCATATCTCATGTCATCCTTCCAGATTGACTAGACACTTGTGTAAAAACATAAAACCTTTGTGGAAAAAATGTAGAAGACTGCCTTTAGCGTCTAATATCAGAGAAGAGATTAGTAAATTAGACTCAAAAAAACCTAAAATACAAGTAAATGAAAATATTGGTAGCTCACATAATTAAATTATAAATATCTGTTTGCAAAAGACACCATGAAAAAGTAAAGAAAAGAGATAAGCCATGCTAAGAATAGATATATAAAATTTATGGTATTATAAAGTAATAATTATCTAAATTATTATAAATAATTCTAAGAATCAATACTAAAAAGAAAAATAAGTGGTAAAATGAGCCAAGTATATGAAGAGATAATGTATGGAATAAACCTTTTTACACAATATTCATAAAAATTTCTTATCTTTACTACTAAAGAAACAGAAATTTATTTTAAAAATTAAAAATTTAGTTTCTCATAATATCAGGTAGTGGCAATGATGTGAGCTGTAGGATGTCTTTACACTCCTGATGAGAGTGGCAATGTTTAGTAAAGTAGATGATGTATAGTGCACTACACAGCAACTCCACTTATATATATGAGGGTAGTTCAAGAAATTCATGAAAGATTCCTATTCTGTTTTAATGCTATTTTTCCATGAACTTTTTGAAGTACCCTCATATAAGACAGATGGCAGTATGCCTGGAGACCTCAGTAGCAACAGGCAGTCCCCACCCAACAGGTGGCAGGAACACGTGCAGGGACATCAGGAGCCAAGGGCAGGATGCACCTGACAGAGAGCAGGAATGTGCAGGACCTCGGGAGCTGAGAGCAGCCCCTGCTACTGCCACAGACACTACTTCCACATGTATGGTTCACCACACTCACCACCACAGCCACTGCCACCACAAAGGCAGCTTGTTGCCATAGCAGCAGCCACTGCCACCACAGCAGTCACTGTCACCATGCAAGCAGCCAGCCAAGCACCTGACTACACTGACATAAGGAGATTGCCAGCAGAGCCCAAGGAAAGAGGACAAGTACAGACCCATGACCCAGTGGCCAGACCCACAGGGGGAATTATGCTGCCACATGTGGTAGCACACTTGGGGATAAGAAGTACATGTGCAATCCACACAATGGCCTTGACCCGGGGACAAACACTCACAGAACCCCCTACCTGAAAAGTGCAGAAACCCAGTATACCCAAATACAGTTAGAAAGAACATTCCCAATCACCACCAACCCATCTCTCAACTGGAGGAAGAAAGGACCCAGGAGATACCTCTTCCTGTGGGAAAGAGGAAAGAGAAACCCCAGGGTCACCTATTCAAATGAGGAGCTCAGGCATACCCCAGTGCACCCATCAGGGTCATGGGAGGCTAGCTGGGGTGCCAACAAGTCTTCCCACAGTCATCCACACCAGCCAAAGAGTGACAGGGCACCCAGGCCCTCTCCCAATAATTAAAGAGCTTACCCATGTCCTCAACATACCAACACAGTGCTACTAACTTCAGCAAGGAATCACAAAGTGCCCCAGAACCTAGGCCATGGAGACACTTACATGCAACTCCAACACCAAATATAGCCAAAGAACCCACACAGAGACTACACTACTTCATCTACTTGGAACCAATTCTAAAACACCCTACTCAATGGTCAATATAAAACACAACTAAGAGGAAGACTCTGTCCTTAAAGCCCATTCTACAGTAACAGAAGAAGCAACTGCTCTACTAAATGAGCAGACATCAACATAAACAGTCTAGAAATTCAAAAAAGGAAGAAATTATGACACCATCAAAGTAATATAATAAATCTTCCTCCATAGAGCAGGAAACACTTGAAATGACTGAAAAGGAATTCTGAGCAACAATTTTAAGGAAAATCAAAGAGATATGAGAAGACTCAGACAACACAAGGACATAAGAAAAACTATCCAGAACATGAAGGAGGAAATGTACAAAGATATTAGTATTTTTAAAAAATATATAACAGAATTTATGGAACTGAAGAATTCATTCAATGAAATAAAAAACATATCTGAGAGCTCAAGCAGCAGGTTCGAGCAAGCAGAAGAAAGAATTTCTGATCTTGAAGATGGTATTTTTTAAATAACTCAGGCAGACCAAAAAAAAAAAAAAAAGAAAAGAAAAAGAATTTTTTAAAAGTGAAGAAAATCTAAGAGAGTGAGCAGACAAACTTAAGCATACTAACATCCGAATTTTGGGTGTTCTAGAAGGAGAAGAGAAAGGAAAAGGCATTAAGAACCTATTTAATGAAGTAATAGCAAATAATTTCCAGGTAAGGGGAGAGAGACATGGACCTTCAGACTCAGAAAGCTCAAAGATCTCAGAAAAGATTCAATCCACAAAGGTCCCAGGCTTCCAGTCAAAGTGGCAGAATAGAAGTCCACAGAGTCACTCTCTCCCACAAATCAACCAATTTACAACTATTAAAAATGACAGGGCTGGCCCATGGTTCACTTGGGAGAGTATGGTGCCAGTAGCACCAAGGCCACAGGTTCAGATCCCTATATAGGGATGGCTGGTTAGCTCATTTGGGTGAGTGTAATGCTGACAACACCAAGTCAAGGATTAAGATCTCCTTACTGTTCATCTTTAAAAACAAACAAACAAACAAAAGCAATGACAGCCAAGCTGAAACCAATAAAGCTTAGGGGAAGAGGAGGAGGGACCTGAAGAGTTCATAAAGGTGAGAGAAGCCAAAATGAGAGAAAGAACTGCTCCAACCATTTTGAGCTCTGGCCACTTCAAGGCTGGAGCTGGTGAGCACATGGAGGAAGAGCTGGCAAAAGCCACAGCTGTGCTCTTTGTATGAAGTTGCTTGGAGACAGCAGGGGAGAAGGGGAACTTGGTTGCCTCCAGGCCAGCAAGACCACTAATAGGGTTCCTGTGGACCCACCTAGGAGTGAGGAGCCATGAAACTGAAAAAAAGGAGCCAGTCAGAGGCTGGTGAGTCATTGCAAGGGATCAGCACACAGCTTGTCCCATGGGAAGTGTTTGGAGTGTGGGCAGTGGGGGAAATAGGCCCACCAGGGGAACACAGCAGGGACAGCTGATCTGAACTCCAATCAGCATACAACCATTCAGTAGAGACTGGTCACAAATATAGAACTGCAGGAGGTGCAGTTTGATGAAAAGACTCAGGCTCAGACCACAGTTTCTATACAACCCAGGTGTACCAGACCTCACAAGACCCAGAAGTATATACAAGGTCAACCATTAAAACCTGAGCTGCACAAAAAGCCTTCCCCATGGAACCAGCAGCTAATCAGCAATTTAGCTCCCACAGGGCTTAAGTAATGGTACCCACAGGAAGTTCATCTATTTTAGAAGTAAGCAAAGGACAGCAAATTATTTCCAGTGCAGAGTTTAAGTGGCAGGAACAGGAAATAATCCAACACAGAACTGAAAGAAAAAACAAAATACCAACAGACCAGAGACAGCTTGATATTAACTAGTAAAGGTCTCATATCACCAAAGAACACCTATAAAACCTAGAAGGACTGGAAGTCCCCTGGGCTACTAAGCCAGAGAGGGGGAAGTGTGGGGGGTCTCAGCCACACCCCACCCACATCCACAACCAGCCCAGCAACAACCACCAAGCGGCCATAGGAAGTTCCCCGAGCTCTCTCAAGCTGGGGGTGGGGGAGGTGAAGGCTTCAGCTACACCCCTCTCATATCTGTACCCAGCTCAGCAATGAACAGGCCACCAGTGGAAGCCCCCTGGTCTCCCATGCAGGAATGAGGCCTCAACTTTGACCTCCTTCTTCCTCCTTCTCCCACCCTATTTCCTTCCCCTTTCCCCTCTCTTCCTCCCCCCAGCTGTTCTGCAACATCATAGAATGTAAAAAAATAAAAATAATTAAAGTTAAAAAAAATTTTTTTTTTAAATGGGTACACAATTCTGGCCAGAAGAGAATGGGATAGTATATTCAAAATACTAAAAGGAAAAAAAAAAAAAAAATGCAAGTTAAGAATACTATACCCAGTAAAGTTATCCTTCAGAAACGAGTGAGAAATACTGTATTTTAGAGGCTAACAAAAACTACAGGAACTCATCACTACACGTCCAGCCCTACAAAAAATCCTCAAGGGAGTCCTGTATCAGGAATCCTAAAAATGATAATCACTACCATGAGTACAACAGAAAGTGCAAAACCCACTGATACAACAAAAATGCAAATAAGAAAGAAAGAGAAACTATATATTACCACCTCAAAAAAACAGCAAACACTGAAGACAAACAGTAAAAGGGTAAGAAAAGAACAAAAGATATTTAAAATATCCAAACAAAAAATATTTAAAACTTCCAAACAAAAATCAATAAAATGCCAGGAGTAAGACATTACCTTTCAATAACAACCTTAAATGTAAATGGATTAAATTCCCAGTCAAAACACACAGATGGACTGACTGGATTGAAAAGCTGGACCCAATTATATATATATGCTATCTTCAAGAAACTCACCTCACCTGTAAATACACACATGAACTAATAGTGAAGAGATGGAAAAAGATATACCATGCAAATGGAAACCAAAAATGAGCAGGAATAGCTATTCTTATATCAGATAAAATACAGGTTATACCAAAAACTATAAAAAGAGACAAAGAAGGATATTATATAATGATAAAGGGATCTATCCAGCAAAAAGACATAATAACCATAAATATATAGGCACCCAACACCAGAGTACCCAGATATATAAAGCAAACACTATTAAACCTAAAGAAAGAGATAGACCCCAATACAAAAATAGGGAGATCTGAACAGCCATCTCTCAACATTGGAGAGATCATCTATGCAAGATAAAAACAGAGAAACACAGGATTTTAATTACACTTTAGACTAACTGGACTTGGCAGATATCTACAGGACATTTCATCCAACAACCACAAAATATGCATTCTTTACATCAGCACATGAAACATCCAGTGTAAAACATATGTTAGGTCACAAATCAAGTCTCAACATATTTTAAAAAATAGAAATCATTTCTATTATCTTTTCTGACAACAATGGATTAAAACTAGAAATTAGTAACAAGCAAAACTGGAAACTATGCAAGACTCATCATACCAAAACCTGTATGATACCACAAAGGTGTACCAAGAGGGAACTTTATTGCAATAAACACTTAAATTAAAGGAATACAAACATTTCAAATAAACAACTTAAACTCAAAGAACTAGAAAAACAAGAACAATCCAATCACAAAATCAGGAGAGGAAAAAAAAAATAAGACCAAGCAGAACAAAATGAAAAACAAAACAAAACAAAAAAATGATACAAAAGATTGATGAAACAAAAAGTTTTCTTTTCTTTCTTTTTTTTTTTTTGAGAAGATAAAATAGCAAACCATTAGCTAGGCTAACTGAAAAAAGAAGACAGAAGACCCAAACAATGCAAATCATAAAGGAAAAAAGAGACATTACATACAATACCACAGAAATACAAAGAAGCAATAGAGAATATTATAAACAGCTATACACCAAAAAATTGAAAACCTGGAGGAAATAGATAAATTTCTAGACACATGCAAACTACCAAGACTGAACTGAAAAGAGACAGAAAATCTCAACAGACTAATAACAAGCAATGAGATTGAAGCAGTTAACAGCAGTCTCCTGACAAAGAAAAGCCCAGGATTATATGGTCCTACCGCTGAATTCTACCAAGGATGTAAAGAGGAATTAATTCCAATTCCCTCCAAACTATTCTAAAAACCTGAAACACAGGCTATTCTCCCAAACTCATCCTATGAGGCCAGCATCACTCTGATACCAAAGCCAGATAAAGATATAATATAAAAACAAAACTACAGGCCAATATCTCTCATAAATAAAAGACTCAAAAATCCTCAACAAAATATTAGCAAACAGAATACAGCAACACATTAAAAATTACAAACCATGACAAGGGGGATTCATTCCAGAGATGCAATTTGGTTCAACATATGCAAATCAATAATTTGATACACCACATCAAGAAAATCAAGGACAAAACCCATATAATCATCTCAATAGATGCAGAAAAAGAATTTGACAAAATCCAACATCCCTTTATAATAGACTCTCAGCAAACTCAGTATAGAAGGACAGTTTATCAACACAATGAAAGACATGTAAAACAAACCACTACCAATGTCATCCTAAATGGGGAAAAAGTGTTTAAGAACAGGAATAAGACAAGGATGCCCATTGTCACCACTCCTATTTAACATACAATTGGAAGTAGTAGCCAGAGCAATCAGGCAAGAAAAAGAAATAAAGGGCATCCAGGTTGGAAATGATGAAATCAAACTGTCCATGTTTGCAGATGACATGATCCAATATAAAGAAAAACCTAAAGACTATACAAAGAAACTCTTATAGTTGATGAACAGTTTCAGTAAAGCTGTAAGATAAAAAATCAATGCACAAAGATCAGTAGCATTTTTATACTCCAATAACAAGCTAGCAGGAATGAAATCAAGAAAGCAATCCCATTTACAAGTCACCCCCAAAAATAAAATATTTAGGAATCAAGATAACCACAGAGGTGAAAGATCTCTACAAGAGAACTAAAAATTATTGCTGAAAGAAATTAGAGAGAATGCAAAAAAGATGGAAAGACATCCCATATTGTTGGATCAGGAGAATCAGCTCTGTAGAAATGACCATACTACCCAAAGCGATCTACAGATTCAATGCAATCTCTATCAAAATACCAATGACATTCTTTAGAGTAATAGGGAAAAAAAAATCCTAACATTCATATGAACAATGAAAGACCCTAAATAGCCCAAGCAAACTTGAGCAAAATGAATGAATGAATGAATTAATGAATAAATAAATAAATAAAAGCTGGTTGTATTACACTACCTGACTTCAAATTATACTACAAAACTATAGTAACCAAAATAGCATGGTACTGGCATAAAAAAAGACAATTGGTCCAATGGAACAGAACCAAGAACCTAGGAACAAACCCACATCTTTACTGCCAACTGATCTTCAACAAAATAAACAAGAACATATACTGGGATAACTACTGCCTCTTCAATAAATGGTGTTTTGAAAAATGGATATCCACATGTAGAACAATTAAACTAGACCCATACCTCTTACCATATACTAAAATCAATTCACAATGGATTAAAACTTAAATATAAGACCTGAAACTATGAAATTCCTAAAAGGAACATAGAGGAAACACTTTAGGAAGTAGGACTAGGCAAAGAATTTATAAGATCTCCAAAGCACAGGCAACAAAAGAAACAATAAATAAGTGTGATTATATCAAACTAAAAAGCTTCTGCACAGCAATAGAAACAATTAACAGAATGAAAAGACAACCTACAGAATGCGAGAAAATATTTGCAAACTATGCATCTGACAAGGGATTAATATCCAGAATATAAAAGGAACTTAAACAACTTAACAGTGATAAAACAAAAACATGATTAAAAAATGGGCAAAGGAGCTGAATAGGCATTTCTCAAAGGAAGATATACAAATGGCCAACACACATGCAAATATGTTTATTATTTCTCAGCATCATGGAAATACAAATAAAAATCATATGGAGATGTCATCTCACCCAAGTTAGACTGGCCGTTATCAAAAACACAGGGAACTGTAAATGCTGACATTGATGCAGACAAAGGAAAACCCTCCTACCCTGTTGGTGGGACTGTAAATTAGTGCAGCCATTAAGGAAAACGTATGGAGTTTCCACAAACAACTGCAAATAGAACAAACAACTGCAAATATTATCCAGTAATCCCACTGCTTGGTTTATACCTAAAGAATGGCAATCATCATGTCAAAGAGATAGCTTCACTCCCATGTTTATTACAGTTCTATTTACATAGCCAAGAGTCAGAACCAGCCTACACATCCACATGTCCATTGATAGATGACTGGATAGAGAAACTATGGTATATAAAAACAATGGAGTACAGCTCTGCCATAAAAAAGAGTGAAATTCTGCCATTCACGTCAACATGGATGAATGTATAGATAATTATGTTAAATAAAATAAGCCAGGCACAGAGACATACCACCTGCCCTCATTCATAAGTGGGAGCTAAAAAATGAGTGAAATTCTGCCATTCACGTCAACATGGATGAATGTATAGATAATTATGTTAAGTAAAATAAGCCAGGCACAGAGACATACCACCTGCCCTCATTCATAAGTGGGAGCTAAAAAATAAGCAAATAAATAAAAAATAAAGAAAGATACATCACAATAATTCATTGAACTTTCAAAAGGAGAGAACAAATAAGGCCATCAGCATGGGAAAAGGGAAGTGTGAGGGGATCAAGCAAGAAACTGGTAAAGATCCACAAGAAATGATTACATTGTGTAATGTTGAATATACTAATTACCCTGATTTGAACATCATATATTGCATATAGGTGTTGATATTCAACACTCTACCCCACAGATATATACAATCAATTATAGGTCAATAAATAAAAAAATAAAGTACATATATATGTATATATATATATCCCTAATGTTACTACTACACTTAAGAAGTCATGTTCTAGAAAGATGTTCAGAGTAGCAGTTTTTAAAAGGCAAGTCAATATTTATTAAGCATTCTTTATAGGCCAAAAATTTGCATAGCTCTATATTTTATCTTTTTAATCTTACCATATCTACTGAGATAGTATTTGTTGTTGTTGTTTTTTTCTTTAGGAGACTATTTTTCAGAGCAATCATAGATTCACAACAAAATCGAGTAGAATGTACAGACTTCCCACACAGACCTTGCCCACAACATGTGTAGACTCCTCCACTATCAATATCCCACACCAGAGGAGCACATCTGTTACAATCTACGAACCTAGGTAAACACATTAATATCACCCAACATTCATACTTTATTTTAGTGTTCACTCTTGGTATTGTACATTCTTTATTTTTTGACAAATATATAATCCCATGTATACGTTATTATATTATCTTACAGAACAGTTTCAGTGCCCTACAAGTCCTCTGTGTGCTACCTATTCATCCCTCTCTAACTCCTGGCAACCACTGATCTTTTTATTATCTCTAAACTTTGCCTTTTGCCAAATGTCATATATTTGGAATCATACAGTATATAGTCTTCAGATAGGTCAGACAAAAGGCATTAAGAAATATCACTATTTGTAAGAATGAATATTCTAATAATAAATTTATTTTTTAAAAAGAAAAGAATGGTTTATTTCACTTAGATATATGCTTTAAAGTTTCCTGAATGCCTTTCATAACTTAACAACTTATTTCTTTTTGATGTTGAATAATATTCCATTGTGTGAATGTACCACAGTTTATTTACCCATTCAGCTACTGAAGAACATCTTTGTTGCCTCCAGCATTTGACAATTATAAATAAAGCTGCTGTAAGTATGCTTCTATAGTTATTTGTATGGACATATTTTTTTACCTTAGTTGACTAACTAGCAGAAGGCAAAAGTACTGGATCATATAATAAGAGTATGTTTGATTTTGCAAGAAACTGCCAAACTCTTTCAGAAGTGGCTGTACCATTTTGCATTCCTACCAGGAATAAATGAGAGTTTCTGTTGCTCCATATTCCTGCCAGCAGTTGGTGTTGTCAGTGTACTGGATTTTGGCTATTCTGTAGGATTTTTAATGAATTTTTTGAAGTATCCTCATAAATGTTTTTTGGTGAAGTGCCTGTTTAGGTCTTATGCCTTTTTTTAAAAAATCAAATTGTTTATTTTCTTACTGTAGAGTTTTAAAAACTTCATTGTATATTTTGAGTAACATTCCTTTATCAGATAAAGAAATCTTTTGCAGATATTTTCTCCCATTCTGCGACTTGTTTCTTCAGTCTCTTGACAGTGTCTTTTGCGGAGGCAAAGGTTTTAATTTTAATGAAGTCCTGTTTATTATTTTTTTTTTCAGGGATTGTGCCTTTGCTGTGGTAGCTAAAAAGTCATCAACAAAGCCAAGATCATGCATATTTTCTCCTATAATACCTTCCAGGTGTTTTATAATTTTACACTTTACAT
Source organism: Galeopterus variegatus (assembly GCF_000696425.1). Classification (NCBI taxonomy): domain Eukaryota; kingdom Metazoa; phylum Chordata; class Mammalia; order Dermoptera; family Cynocephalidae; genus Galeopterus; species Galeopterus variegatus. The sequence goes on from NW_007731874.1 coordinate 137,208, forward strand.
TAAGGTCTGTGATCTGTTTTGAGTTAACTTTTGTGAAGGGTGTAAAACCTGTCTGGATTCACGTTTTTTGTTGTTGTTGTAGATGTTCACTTGTTCCAACACCATTTGTTGGTAAGACTGTCTTTTTTCCATTTTGTTTCTCTTATTCTTTTGTCAAAGGTCAGTTGATTATATTTGTGTGGCTCTATTTTTCAGCTCTCTATTCTGTTCTATTTATCTATGTGTTTACTCTTTTGCCAATATCACACTGTCTAGATTACTATATCATTGTAATAAATCTTGAAGTTGGCTAGTGTCATTCCTCCAACTTTGCTCTTCTCCTTCAATATTGAGTTGGCTATTCTGTGTCTTATGCATACTCATTTAAGCATTAGAATCAATTTGTTAATATGCACAAAATGACAGATTTTGATTGGGGTTGTGCTAATATATAAATTAGTTGAAAAGACTAGACAGTTTGATAATATTGATTCTTTTTATACATGAACATGTATTGGTCACAGAATATCTTTCATTTGTTTAGTTCTTTAATTTGCTTTATTCAAGCTTTGTAGTTTTCTTCATATAGATCTTCTATTTATTTTGTTAAATTTATATGTAAGTATTTAATTTTGGGGAGTGCTAATTTAAATCACATTTTGTCTTTAATTTCAAGTTCTACTTGTTCATTGCTGGTATATGGAAAAGTGATATACTTTTGAATAGTAACCAGTATCCTACAAACATGCTATAATTGCTTACTAGTTCAAGGAATTTTTTTTTTCTTTTTAGTCAATTTCTTTGGATTTTCTACAAAGACAATCATGTAATCTACAAAGACAATTTTTTTACACATTTTTATCTTGTTTTATTGCATTAGCTAGGATTTCCAGTAGAATGTTGAAAGTAGTGGTGAGAGAGGACATCCTTGCCTCATTCCTGATCTTAGTGGAAAAGTTTCTAGTTTCTCACTATCAAGTGTGATGTTAACTGTACATGTTTTATAGATGGTCTTAGTCAAGTTGAGGAACTATTCCTGTATTCCTAGTTTGTTGAGAGTTTTGTCATGAATGAATATTGCATTTTGTAAAGTGCTTTTTCCTTATCTATTGATATAATCATGTGATTTTTAGTTTTTAGCCTGCTGATGTAATGGATTGCATTAATTGACTTTTAAATGTTGAACCAGACTTGCATACCTGGGATAAATCCCACTTGGTTGTAGTGTATAATTTCTTTTATATATTGTTGGATTCTATTTTCTAATATTTTGTTGAGGATTTTTACATTTATGTTCATGGCAGATATTAATCCATAGCTTTCTTTTCTTTTAATGTCTTTCTCTGATAATGCTACGGTAACACTGGTCTCATAAAACTAGCTAGAAATTATTCCTTCTTCTTATACCTTCTACAAAAAAACTGTAGAAAATTGGTATAATTTCTTCCTTAAATGTTTGGTAAAATTTACCAGTAATTCATCTGGGTCTAGTGCATTCTTCTTTGGAAAGTTACTAATTTTTTTATACAATTTAATTAATAGATATAGGCCAATATGATTGTCAGTTTCTTCTAGTGTGAGTTCAGCAGATTATATCTTTTAAGAAATCGGTCTATTTCATTTAGTTACCAAATTTGGGGGGATAGGGGTGTTTATAGCATTCTTTTATGATCCTTTAATGCTTATGATAAAAGTAGTGTCTCTTAAAAGTTAAAACACTGGGAATATTCTAAATGTCTATCAACATAGGAATGCATAATTATACCTAATCATAATCCTATAATGAATTTTCATAGCAATATATATGAGTAAACAACCAGGATAAATCTCTCTCACATGCATAATATTGAGGAAAACCCAGCAAATTATGGAAGAATATATCTAACATCATTTAAAATTATAAATATTAAATACGTTTAAATCAATGCTGTATTTAGGGAACAGGCATATGTACCATACCGTTATAAGGATACATGGGATTAAGTTTTGTGAAAAAGAGGATTGAGGTTACTGAAGAAGATAATGGATACACACACACACACACACACACACACAAACAGTCTTCAAAAAGTTCATGGAGAGATTTATATTATCTTTAATTCCATTTTTTTTATGAACTTCTGGAAGTACCCTCATATATAAACAGAAAAGGGTAAAATGGAAACCTTCAAGATTTTAAAATTTTTGAAATTCAGCTTGCATTTAATTATGTTATTTTTAAATATGAGGGATTTTTAAAAACATATTTTATGTATTTTCTTTATGCAATTAATAAATTGTGATTTTTTTATTATACAAATCTGAGATAATAAAAATAACATGTAACTTATTCACTCCCATTTGTACTCCCCAGTATAATGTAGTAAAATGTTATTATTGATATTATTGTGTATGTTCCTGGTTTAAAAACTATTTGAAAGAGTTTGTTCAGAGAGGTATATATGATAGGCTAAGAAGATGAGAAGTGTGTGAATGATAAATAATATATGGGATAATTTTATACAAATGGAAATAAAATTAAATACTCAAATAATTAGGCATTGGAGTTAGAGAAGAAATGAAGCAAAAAAATACGATGAAAAGGACAGGTAAAGATAACTGGTGAAAAGGTTGAAAATTTTGGAAATCGGCATACATTTTTAAGATGGAATATTGATGTGTTAAACTTTCACTGCTTTCTTATCTCTGTAATTATTTTACATGTTGAACAGTACAGGTGTACTATTCACAACCATTGACAGCACAATCAAAACTATAAATATATTGCAAAATGGTTCCTTTTAGAAGTATAGTATTAACTATAGTAAGTATAGTATTACTGATATCACTAACATTCTGCACCATTTATGCAATAAAAATGAAGAAATTTTCATGATAGGACAGTTTGGAAAAAAATAAGATTAGAAGGCCAGGAAATTTGCTTTGAAAATTGTCAAGTATTGAATTATCTTCTACAATTATGTCCTGCAATCCATATGAGTTGTTAGAAACTTTCTGATAGAAAAGATGATGGAGGTCAACTTCTCCTTGTCTTTTATAGAACAGACCATTACAGCATTATGAATTAAGTTGAAAGATTACAGTCATAATTAAATGACCAACTCATAACCATCACAGTCCCGATTAGGATGATGATGATTAATATAAAATTATTAATGTTATAGCTATCTCTGGACCTGTGTTAAGCATGTGTCTAGCCATTTATTGTTGGTTATCCCATAATACTAATGGAGCCACACTTTTGGATATAAGTCAGCTTTCCAAAAAAATAAATTTTCTGGTTTCAGGGTCAGGGACTTTACTCTTATCTGCCAGCTATCCTGCAATTGATCACAGGATAGTTCTATATAGAATGTGTGCATGATTCAATACAATCAATCAATGCTATAGAAAAAATATAGACAAGTAAAGATTTTTTTGTGAAAACATTCAATGAAAGTAATTTTTAGGGAATTACAACTTAGTGTTTTTACAGTTTTCATATTATGGTTACAGTTAACACTTCAAAATTTTTGTTATAATGGAATTATGTACATTAATAGAAAAAAGCATTATTAGAATAAACTTTAATACTGGGTCATGTGGATTCTGTACTCAAAGAGCTAAAATTTTTGTCAGTGATTTGAATTAAATAATAAAACTCATAATCATAATATCTGTGAATAATATTTGTGGGGTAAATGCATGTTTCATTACAAATGCAATATCCACAAACAATTTATTAGTCTGAAAACCAAGCAGAGTAAAAGGAAGAATAATTTACATGATGTTCTAGGCAAAAGATTTCATTTAGTGTAAAAATTCTACATAATTATACAATAGAAGATATCTAGGTAACATAGGAAGAGATGAAATCAAGGATGGCCTAAATTCATGGATTGTAAGTAAGGAAGGCTTAAACTTGGCACAATCCCACAGAAAGTTGGGATGTCCAAAGAGAATTGTAATATCTTCAAACTAAGCCATATGATGAAGAAAAATGTTAAATAGATAAGCCATGAGAAGACTTGGGTAAGTAAATATTTAAATGGCCCTCATTTGGAAAAGGTATTTTAAAACTCTAAAAGCAATGAGTGAAATTAAAAAGAAATGATTTATTTTATTACAAAAATATCCTATAAATAAATGCATCTAAACTTTTGCTTATTCCAAAGATTATTGAGCTTTCCTATGAGATAGTGATCTTCCCACCCCTGAATGAACATTTATTCATTCAGCAAATATTGTTTACTGGGCATTATGTTGTCTCTGAATAATATATTGTGGACAGGACAACACCTCTGTCCTCATAAAGCTTACATGATAGTAGGAAAACTAGCCAAGGATACTTGCAGTGGAGAATTCTCCATGCAGAGGAAGGAAAGGAGGAACCTCTAAGGTTTTCTATTAGCGCTGAATTCTGATTGATGATGGAAGTTTATGGGATGTTTTCTGTTTTTCTGGGCTTTTGTTTTTGTTTGATTTGTTCTTCTTCTGAAGTTGTAAATAAAAAGAAATGCTCTGAACACAGTGAATGAAAGTGAAGGAACAACCCAACCTCTATGATGCTTGATGCTTTGGTCTGCATATGTGTTTGTGCTGCTGGTTTGGAGAAGAGAGGTGAACAGGAAGGCTACACTCCTTAGACTGCATCCAACTCCAAGGTTCTAAGAATCAGATTTTACAAACCAAATAAAAGACTATTTTTTAAAAAATATCATTTTGAATCTAATGTTATTAGAAATTCTTCCCTTGAAGGGGAAAGTTTTAATATTTTTTTTTTCTACCTGGAATGAAATTGTGTTTATTCACATGCAAAGTAAATAAGCATATTTGAATTGACATGCTAGAAAATGTATTCTATTGTTCTATGTACAATGACTTGGTCTGTAATAAGCAATTGACAGGTCTTACATACAGCTATGACTTTTTTTGATAAAATATTTTTTGTAAAAAGAAATATTTAGCCTTTTGAAAGGCTAAAATACATTCTAAAAATGTTTCTATAAGTAAGCCAGATTTTGTCAGCTAAAAGTGGTTTTATTTTCTTTATTTTGGCACAACTACACAGCATGGGAGGAATTATAGAGAACATCTTTGCCAAATAACACACTGCCATCCATCCATAGGGAGAAGATCTTGGAATATCATCCCCATAGCAATCCTAGAAGGAGTCATTTGGAACTGAGAAAGCAAAAGTGAGCCCTTTGCTTTCTATGACTCCTTTTTCTTCCCATAATCTCTAAGCAGCTTTCAAATGGATGATTTTAAAAGAGGCCAGAGTATTTGCCTGTGACCTGTGAGGCTCCCTGTGATTACCACACTTTTTAAAACAGGCGAAGGTCAAATGCCTTGCTCCTTAAAGTGTGGTCCTAGAACCAGAAACGTTAGGATCACCAGTAAACTTGTTAGAAATGAAGAAACTGAGGTCCTCATCCCAGTCAAAATGGACCAGAATCTGCATTCTTAATGTGACCCCCATTAAAGTTTTAGAAGTAGTGCTCTAATCTGTGTCTCTTATATTTTGCTAAAGGATAATGAGGGTCATATTATTTAAAGAGAGTCTGAGAAAGTTGTGTGGATTTTATTAATTTGCATTTATTGAGTGTTTATAGTGCCTAGGTAATAATCTAAATGCTTTATAAACGATATCCCCATACTCATTGTATTAAAAACTCTTATGTTCACTTCACTGATGAAGTAACTGACATTTAAAAAGTTCAGGTATCTTGCCCAAGACCACATGACTGGTAAGAACAGAATCAGTCCTCAAACTTCCTTTCTACTCATGTTGGGAAAATGCCAAAATAATTTTTTCAATAAGCTTGTTTTGTCCTTGAAGTAATATTTTGCCTTTGAAATAATATTTGCTTGTTACACTAGTTTGGCCTCTAATCACTACTTGCATTTTTGGCTTCTGTAACCAAGCTTAGCTTGCTTATCTGCCTAGACCACATGAATTCCAAGAAATGAAACTTACTGTTATGCTAGCCTTGTAAGTATGTTGCCCATAAAAACTTTGCAAGACCTGAGCTCGGGGTCCAGATTTTCAAGCATTAGCTTGTCTGGGCCCACTGGTGTAGTAAATACCTGGCTCTCCACCTATCAAGCATTCCAGGTGTCAGTTGCTTCTTGCTGAGTCTGTTTCCACAACATTTTCTGGTGCATTGGCCAGGAAGAGATTTGGACTGGCCCCTTGAGCCACTGGTTTAGATGTGCAGCTTGAATAGATCAGTTATGCTGTGGGAGAACGGAGGGAGGTGCCACCCAGCTATTTTGTCAGGGCTTCAGTTCCATCGGGACATTGCCAACCCTAAATGGCACACATCGGACCAGACTCAGCAGAGGGAAGGACCTCCCAGACCCTCCCCTGCCGCCTTTTGCAGGACAGGTAGGTACCTTCCCTCAGTTCAGTCAGGCCCACCTCCGGGCAAAAAAGGGAGCTTGATCACCTCCCAAAAGGGCCTCTTTGAGAGCCCAATTTGTCCCTGAGCATTTGTGCCAGAACTTGTAACAGGTCCATCTGGTTGGGGCCCTGTGGCAGGCCCTTCTGTTCAGCTCAGGTCAAGGTTTGGGGGTGGAAATGTTTAACCTCTGAGTGAGTGTATGTGAGTGTTTGTGTATGGAACCAAATGATAAATGCAGTTTCTGAGTGGGTTCCAACCTGCAGTTCCGTGGTCGTGTCATACAGCATAATGGCGATTTCAGTCCCTGGTGGACTAGACCAGGCCCGGGGTTTATACAGGTACACCTTAGCCAAGATTGACCTAAAGTCTCAAGGGGTGTGTCCAGGAGGACGCCTGTGTGGTCTACCCTTTGTCTGCCTTACATCTCTGATGCAGGGAGGGATCCCACAAGTAGTAGAAGGAAAGCCTTTGTTTATGTCTGAGCACCCTCTAGTGTCTTTGAAAGAGAGGCGAATGCTTCTTTTCGGACCTTGGTGACATTTACTTGACTCGAGAGGACTTTCAGATTGTTTGCTCTGGGAGATCCATTGCCCATTCTGCCATAGAGTTCTCCTCCCCACACATGAGTTCCATACATCCGCAGGGGTGAAGCCCCCACTGAGCCACTTAGGAGGGGAACCCACCCCTTCTGCTTTAGTTCCTCTTTTAATAACGTGTTGCTTGCTTTACTGCTGGGTACATTGTTCATTTCTGTAACTTTGGAATCCAAGAACCTAATTTAATTACTGGCAAGAATTGGAAAGCTTTGGACTCTGGACAAGACTCTAGCTGCAGGAGGCAAGTTCCCACTGGGACTATTTCGCTACCATGTCTCTGCTGCTGGTGAGTCTCTCCTGGAGTCAACAGACTAAATTCTGACAAGGCAATGCTTTATTCTCTTTTACTCTCCTTTCTTCCCCTGTTCTCCCTCTTTAAAGTGACTGCCAAACAACTACAACTTAAACTCCTCTCAATCTGTGAGAAGCTGCTCCCTCTGGCCGGCAGCAGCTTGCCCTGATGGGTAACTAGCCAAGGTGGGAAGACCAGTCCTACACCATAAAAACCTTGCTTGAACAGGTTCTCTTTGATGTGGAATGCATGAGAATGGTGGGAATTCATTCTCATGCTTTCAAAGAGAATGGAGGTTCAAAAGTCACTAAAATTCTCTTTACCTTTCTTTGAAAGTCTGAGCTCTTCTGCTGTTTGGTTGGATTATATCCACTACTGTATAGGTGCACCCTGCAGGGCTCCTGGTTATGCCTAGTTTCTCTCATTTAAATCTAGTTGGCACTTTTCTTCTTTGTGCCAACTGCAGTGGGGAAAACTACTTTTATCAATTACTGTGTCAACAGAATGGGTTGGCCCCACCAACGGTGACTAGGTTAAACTGGACCCCACAGCTCTTCTTTTCTCTTTGTTTATTTGTTTGGTTGGCTAGACATTTAACTGAGTACTGGTAATCTAAATGATCCTTCCAATCCTTGCACCAATGCTATTTGGGGCAAAAACATCTGAGGCAGGAATGGGAGGCCAGAATTAACCTGGGAACAAACAAAACCTACCCTCCTGAAATGTATGTTTAAAAAAAAAAACTTTCATAAGGGTTATACTGGAGAGTACTGAGTCAAAATAACCTCCAGGACGCTCTGAACCCTATATGAATTAGAATGGCCCACCTTTGGTGTTGGATGACCTCCAGAAGGTACACTACAGTTCCCAATGTTTTGAGCAGTTTATGAGGTCATAACAGAAGAATCAGGGCACCTGTACCAATTTCTATACATAGACTCCTGGTTGACTATAGCTATGACTCTGCCACACTGCGTCTGGTTCTGTGTTCATAAGGGAAAGAGTAAGTTCCTTGCTGTACAAACAGTGTGGAAGTCAAAGAACAATCAGAAAAAAGTAAAAGATCTATATATCAAGGAAACCCAGATAAAGAACTTTTGCCTCCACCGTACCCTACCCCTTCGGGGACGCTGGGCCCTAGACATCCCTTGCCAGACAGCCTCCACGGCTTGGCTTCAGTCCTGTCGGCCCCACCAGCATCACCACCAGAGAGTCTGGAGAGTCTTGAACTGGTGGGGAGGTGGCTCCACTCTGTTTAACAAGTTTCAGCCCTCCAGATGCCCCTGCAGTAGACCTGGGGTGCACAGCTAGTCAATCCAGATGGCAGTGTACAACCAGGGCACCCCCACTTCTACTACCAATGCTTCACAACCACAGACCTCTTGAATTGGAAACACCATAGTCTGTCATATTTGGAGAAACCTCAGGTCCTAATTGGCCTCTTGGAGTTGATTTTCCTTACCCATCATCCCACCTGGGAAGATTGTTGTCAGTTACTTCTCACCCTCTTCAATACCAAGGAATGGTGATGCATCCTGACTGAAGCTAGGCAATGGTTGCAACAGCAGGCACCCACAGCCACAATGGATCCTGACACCTCGCAAGAGACACTGCTCCAGATGCTGCACCAAACTGAGACTTCAATGAAGGAGAAGGAAGAAATCAACTCCACAGATATAGAGAGGCCCTCCTCCAAGGGCTGAGAGCAGGGGCCAGGAAGTGCATCAATATGTCCAAAACAACCATTGCAACCCAAATTCCAGACAAGCCACCTGCAGAATTCTAGGAGAGGTTATGTGAGGCCCTCCAAATCTACACATTTGATGCCAAAACAGCCAAGAATAAATGGATGGTCAACGCAGCCTTTGTGGCCCACTCCTATGTCAACATCCATCATAAGCTTCAAAAGTTGGAAAGTTTTGCTTGTACAAATGCCACACAGCTCCTAGAGGTGGCCAACAAGGTATTCATTGATTGAGACCAGAAGGCCCAGTAGGAAGCAGATAGATGCCTAAGACAGAGAGGGTGGCACTCCTGGCAGCAGCACTCAATCTGGACTGGAACTCTGCATTGAAGGAAAAGAAGAAACCCCACCGAGGAGGAGGATGGGCTCCCCTACAGTCCGACCTGTGTGCTTTCTGCAAGGAGGTTGGCCATTGAAAAAAATGAGTGCCCAAAAGTGGGGAGAAACCCCAGCCAACATCCCAAGACAAGGCATAGATAGGTCAACAGAAGGTCAGATACCTAAGGTACCACATCTCTGAAGGACACTGCTCACTGGGAATAGAAAAGAAACAAGCCATTTGTGCCATACCCCAAGCAGACACCAGAAGAAAAGTCCGAGAGTTCCTTGGGGCTGCTGGCATCTGTCAAATCTGAATACCAGGATACTTGGAAAAGGCTAAGCCCCTGTATAAAGCAATCAAAGGAGTTGAAAAGGAGCTTTAATGTGGGGCCTGGAGCAAGAGCGTGCAGTTTTAGACATTAAAACTCTGTTAACCTAGGCTCCTGCCCTTGGAATTCCAGATATAACTCAGCACTTTAACCTCTTTCTACATGAGAGAGATCATGTGGCTGTGGCTGTCCTCACCCAGTCTACAGGGTCTTGGCAGAGACCTGTGGCATACTTATCCAAATAATTGGATTCCATGGCAGCTGGCTGGCCACCCTGCCTGTGGGCCCTGGCAGCCACCATCACCTTAACCCAAGAGATGGAGAAACTTACTTTGGGACAAAATCTCTATGTAAAGGTCCCTCATGTGGTGACCACTCTGATGAACAGTCGAGAATACAAATGGCTGACCAACTCTGGGATAACTCGCTGTCAAGGACTCCTCTTTGAAAACTCCCAGGTGCACTTTGAAACTGTGCAGACTCTGAATTCAGCCACACTTCCACTTGCTGAGTCTGGCTCCCTGGGTCATGGCTGTGAAGAACTGATAGATGAAATATACTCCAGCAGGCCCGATTTGACGGACTTGCCTTTGATTGACCCAGACATGGAACTGTTCACAGATGGGAGCAGTTACATTGAGGAAGGACAACAAAGAGCTGGATATGAGGTAACAACTCATAAAGAAGTTATAGAGGCAAAATTCTTGCCCCAGATTTGGTCAGCACAATGGGCAAAGCTATGGTCACTTATCCAGGCAAGCAGACCTTTGCTTTCAAAAAGAAAGCAAGTCGACATCTATACTGGCTCTAAATATGCCTTTGCAACTTTACATGTGCATGAGGCCCTATACAAAGAAAAGGGACTCCTAACAGCAGGAGAAAAAACAATAAAAAAAAATGAAGAAATTCTTCAGCTCCTTGAAACAGTATGGGAGCCCACCCACATGGCTGTTATACACTATAAAGGACATCAAAAAAGGTACTGACAGGATCAGTAAAAGAAACTGGATGGCTGACCAGATAACCAAATGAACAGCTGCCCAGACGAAGCCTGCTAAAAGCCAGTAAAAGACTGCCAAAATCATGTTGGTGCCAGAAACAGCACAGAAACTGAAGTACACAAAAGATGAGGCTCAATGGGCAGAGAAAGAAGATGGAAGTTACTAAAATCCCTGGAGGATGGTGGGAACTACCAGACCACAGACTGATGGTTCTTCAATGGCTAGCCTGTCGGGCTTTAAAAACTAACGCCACCCTAAGTGACATTACAAGTGGATTAACATGGCAGCCTAAGATGGCACCGGGAGGAAGCAGGGTGAGAGTGTCTGCGGGAACCTTGCCTTAGCCCTTATTGGCCGTGCTTGTGAACACTGCGTGATTGCAATAGATAGGCATTGAGATGGGATGCATGCCCTTAACCCTTAAGCTGATTGGAGGATGTAAAAAACCTGCCTTCCCCATTTGCCTTTAAAAGCAAGTGCTTGTGTGATAATAAATGGAACTGCTCGACAGAACCCCCACCGCATCTGAGTATCCTTTCACCAGGCTGGTTGGGGCCGGCGGTTGTGCTCACCTCTCTGCACGGCTCTTTTCCCCCGTCTCCTTCCAAAGGGGACAGGAGAGAAAGAGGAATCCCGGGCCATTTGCTCGCCCACCAAAAAGAACAAGGCTAGGGTTGTTTGGGTCATTTGGCGGCGGACCCGACAGCTAGCCCACCAACTACTCCTGGAAAATCATGAACTGACTCACTGGGGAAAACAGCCTGGCCGTGTACCCAGGTCAGCTCCTGATGCCTCACCTGTTTTCAAAACAATGCCAAGCAAGGTCTGGCCAGCCTCTGGAGTCCAGCCAGTCGAGACATTTAGTAAAGTCCTGCAGAGGTTATAAGTACTTGCTGGTGATGATATGTACCTTCACTGGATGGACTGAGGCATTACCCACACGGTCTGAACAAGCCTGAGAGGTGACAAAGGCCCTTTTAAGGTAAATGGTCCCAAGATATGGGCTCCCTCTGACTATAGGGCCAGACAACAGGCCAGCATTTGTCACAGAGGTAGTTCAAAGACCTGCCAAAATGCTGTGAGTAAAATGGAAGCTCTATACAGCATATAGGCCACAGAGTTCAGAGAAAGTAGAGTGCATGAACCAGACCCTAAAAACCACATTAGCCAAGCTTTGTCAGGAGACAGGGGTACCCTGAATAAATATGATTCCTTTAGCTTTGCTACGGATCTAGTGTATGATGGGACCATCAGGATATTCCCCTTTTGAGATTATGTATGGAAAACCACCCCTGCTTATAACTAGACTGCAGGGGGTCCCTTACCAGCTAGAGGGGGGAGAGATGTCACAGTACTTGCAGTCACTGGCCAGGACTTTCAAATAGATAACCAAGACAGTTTTGTTATGAGCTCTCATTCCTTTAGGAAGTTGGACATATCAGTTCTAACCTGGTACCATAGTATATATAAAAAAAAGCTCCTTTGAAGCCAACTTATGCAGGGCCACACATAGTTGTATTAACTACTCCTACTGCAGTTAAAGTTACAGGTTTAATCCTCTGCATCCATCATAAGCGGATGAAGCAGGTGGCTTCCCCTGAAAATGCCACCTTGTGGTCTGTGAAGGCTGATTCCTGCAAACCATTCAAGGTCCAGTACCAGAGATATCCCATTAATCATCACTGCCCTGCTTTGGTCACACTGGAAGCTGACCAATCCATGCATGGACAAGGCCTGAGGATTCTGCCGCCATGGAACATAACAAATGCACTGATAATATGTCACCCCTTGCCTTTAGGTTTTGTTATATTGCTTGCCTTGATATTTGCCATAGGACTGACAACTGTTGCCCCAAAAGATTGGAATAAAATAGAAAAGCTATTACTAGAATTCCTTTATCTCCTGTCAATAGGGTGTTTCTTAGGCATCTCATGGTGGCAGTGTGCCTTTTAAATTAACCCTTTCTTTGCTCCATTTGCCTGTCGAAACGGTTAAATTTTATTCTGGGATTAATAAAATTAGCTCGCATTACTGTACAAAAATGGTTGGGAATAAATTTCAGGAGAATTTTCAGGAACTGATTTAATATGTTTGAAGGGTTCGAAACATTGATAGGAGCAGTCCTATTCATTTTAAACATCTGCCTGATCTTACCCTGCCTACTCCCTTTGTTAATACATAGCATTCATAACACCATAAAAACTCTGGTCAAAAGAAAAACAGCCAGTAGTCTGCTAGCCTTAAAAGACTACGCCTCCCTCAAACTTCTCTTAGACCCCAAAATATATATATAATATATATTATAATTAAGAGACAGGTAAATAAGATATTTCCCAATGAGATTAATCTGATAAGACTTATGCCTTATTAACATCTATTTCTACTTCCTCTATACAATTCTGCTCATGGTCAATAAAAAATGATTTGCATTGGTTTTATAATTTGGTAATGATATTTCCGCAGTTTGACCTACGGCAGCATTACTCACAGCCACAGATTACATGCAACACCACCAGCAACTCTGTAAAAACACTAAATGTTTACCAAACGAGCTGTTCTTTCACTATCTTTTTTTTTGTTTTAATGATTGATAGTGTGAATTTGAAAAAAAACCCAAATTCAAGTTGGGAGTGCATTCTATGACCATAAAATACAGTTAATCTCATAGTATGCAAGCAAATTAAATCCATATACTCCATTTCTATTTTTAAAAGTATTCTATGTAGTAGTACTGTAAAGATTTTAAGGAAAATGGTAATAGAAATTTGATTTTTATTAAATATTGGCAAGTATATGTGAAATAATGTTCATAACTTTTGTCAGGGCAAAACATTTCCTAGTACCCAGCTTAAGCATGGAACAGTACTAATTTCATACAGGTATTTGGTATATTATTCTTTATGTGTATACTTGTCACACTTCTTCAGTGAGTACAGATACCTTGAAATTTTTGTCTATGATTTGTTTGTTGTTTATTGTTTTATTTCATAGTTGTTTTCTTCAGTAATATGTAAATTACTTTATGACCTACTGAGCATTAGATAAATGGAATTAAACAGTATATATTCATTTGTAAAATACTTTAAGTCAACACTTGAAGGGTAAGTGAATATGTACAACAAGGCAGCAAACTATGCAGGGAAAAATTCCAGGTGTTAATGGGAAAAGTAACCTGCATATTACTGGCAGACAATTCTTCATGTCTCTTAGGTTTCTGCATGTCTTTTGGACAAAGCACTGATTGCCTTTTCTTTTGGAATATCTTTTTGAAGATATTTGTATAGTATACAACCTTGAAAGATAATGAGAGCATCTTTCTTTAGAGTAAAGGGCAGGTTTACAGACATGATTGGAAGATAGAGATAGTGTCACTTTCCAAAGCAAAGTGCAGGCATGTTTACTGTTCAGTTTAACAAAGATAATATTTCCATCTAGTGCAAAGTGTAGACAAACTTAATAACCATTATAAAAAATAAGCTTTCATTAGCTCAAACTTTCTCTTCTATTACATAATACCTATGTGAACAGGTGTTATCTGGATCTACTTGAGCTACCCTAGGGGAACTGGGGTGTAAAAATGCTGGTATTCTGGATCCTACCACTGATTGGAATAATAAATTCCTTTGTATCTGATCCAAGGCCATGTGTCTTTTACAATATTCATAAAATTGTAGCAGGATAAAATTTAGACTGAAGTAGGACAAAATTTAGAGCCTTCATAGTTTTTGCCAAAGATAATCAGTGAGGTGAAGAAAACAGTCTCTGAGCTCTCATCATCTTATGGAGAGATGTGGAAAAACCAACACCTGGCTGGATACACAATGTTTTAGGCTGCAGGAGAGGAATTACACTGCTCTATTACTCTACATTTCTATAAAGTAAATATGGATTGCACATAAAGTGAAAAAATACACCTGAGCTTAGGCAAGAGCAGTTCAGTAAAAATATCTGCTAATGATGAGGACAGCACCTGCTCTGAGAAGACACATAATAGTATTTTCTTCAAAGTATATAAGAAATCAGGAGCCTTTGTTTCTCCTTTACATTATAATTTCAGAATTTATCTATGTTGATTTGTTCATCTGAAGTTCACTCACTCTCCCTGCTGGATTTATGTTGTTTCATGATTAAATCAAATTTATTTATTCTCCTGTCAATGAAGATTTAGCTTTTAGTACAGTTTTTTTTGTTTTGTTTTTTTAATTTTAAACATCAATTCAATGAATATTTTTGTACCTGTCTGGGGCACATGGGGAAGCATAGATTCAGAAAGAATGCTTATAAATAGAGCAGTTTTTAGTTGTAAAGTGTATACACATATTCAGATTTAGAAGATAAGTGCAATAATTTTTCTCAAATAAGATAAAACAAACCAGAAAAAAAGAAAAATATGAACAAAGAATAAATGAGAAAAAATATAATGGTAGATTTAAACCCAACCATATTCATAATTATGTTAAATTTTAAAGATGTGGGGGTCAAACTTCTAGGATGACTAACCTGCAGAAATCCACTCCTTCACAAACGCAATGGAAAATATTTTAAAAAATTATGAGAATGTACTTTTTCAGAACTCTAAAAATTAACCAAAGATTTGCAACAATCTGAAGAGAATTTATTCAAGAAAAAGTACTGAACCTAAATAAGAATGGTGGGGCTTATGATATTTAACTGGCTTACTTCCATTCTCCTGCCCCCTGTTTTATGTTAGTCCTGAAAACCAATAGACTCACAACTATGGTAACAGTGAAAACTAGCACCCTTGCAGCCACTGAAGACACAGACCAGACATGAAGATCCATTTAAAGACCTGTCCCAGTAGCATTGTCACTGTTTTACCTATCTTACAGCCCCTTGGAAAATCCCCATGTAGATGGTAATGTCAATATGTGACTTGACTTGGAGTACCCTCCCTGAAAAGTGCCCTGTCTCCGGGGCATTTGTTAAAAGCAATCTTCACAATTGTTTAACACCCAAGTTGCCAAAGGGCTTGACACCAGTTGGAGCAAACAAAAGCACAGCCAAAGTTTAAATGACAGATGTGGGAACTGAATGTTCATAGGGGCCTTTGAAAAGCTCTGAAATATTCATGGGGATATAGAATGTAATATGCACAAGCCCTATATGCATGCTCAAGAAAGATATATCACCAATTATTCACCTCTGGCTGGTTGAACTTAGGCTCTGTGCAAGCAGGAAGTGAAGGCTAAGACAAGCTTATAAACTGCCTGAGCATTAAAATTATACCCGAACACACACACACACACACACACACACACACACACCACCTCTTGGGTAAGGTGGAAGACTTATTGGTGCAAAGAATTTGAGAAAATGTCTGACCAATCATTAGATGACCAGTAAGTTAACCAAGCAGATATTTCAGTGGCTACATATGACAGGGAACACAAACTTTACAGAATTAATCCAGGAAAGGCACTCGAGAATCATTCCATGAAACAGCAACAACACAACAACAAAGAACAGCAATTACAAAACCTAGGGAGGGGAGAAGAATCTGATTTTGATTTTCCGTATAACAATCTAGTTTTCAACCAAAAATGTTAAGACATTGAAAGGAATAAGAAAGTGTGGGTCATAAATAAGAAAAGAAAAAAATAGTCAATAGAAACTGTCTTGGAGGGAGCCCAGATGTTGGACAGTGATGCTATTATAAATATGTTTAAAGAACTAACAAATATATACTATCTACAAAAGACACACTTCAGATTAAAAAAAAAAGTTGAAGGTAAAAAGATAGTAAGAAAACTGCAATACAAATGGTAATAAAAAGAGCTAGCGTGGCTACACTAATATCAGACAAGAATAGATATTAAGACAGTAATTATTACTAGACACAATAAGGGACAATAATTATTACTAGAGACAATATGGCAAAAAGTAAGAGTTTTCAACTATAAGCATAAATGCATCCAACTGCAGAGGCCAAAAACATGTGAAACTATAAGTGACAATAGAAGAATAAGCAATTTAGCAACAACCCTTGAAGATTTCAGTACTCTATTCTTAATAATTGATAGAACAACTAGACAGGAAATTAACAAGTATTTAGAAAACTTGCACAGAACTATCAACAAATTCAATAAAAAAAACACATATAAAACAATGAGTACCAGAGCAGCAAAGCATAAATTATTTTGAAGTGCGCATAGAACATTCTCCAAGATAGGCCATAATCTTTTTCTTACAAGTCTTAAAAAATTTAAAAGAATAAAAATTATACAAAATAAAGTCTATGTTAAAAAATGCTAAATTGAAAATCAATAACTGGTGAGAATTTGGTAAATCAAAAATATTTGAAAATTAAACAATACTTTTTAAAATAATCAGTGGATCAAAGAAGAAATTACAAAGGAGTTAGAAAATATTTTGACCTAAATGAAAATAAAATGCAACATATCAAAATTTGTGAGATTGCCCTAAGGAAAATTAGAAATGAAGACAAATTCCAAATCAACAATCTGCTTTTACATTCAGAAAATGTAGCATAATTAGACAAACCAGCTGATGGCAAGCAGAAGGAAGGAAATAATATACATTAGAGCAGAAGTAAACAAACAAAGTAAAATACAGAAAATTATGGAGAAAATAAATAAAACCAAAGCTCTTTCTTTAAAAATATTTAAACATATCGACAGAGTGTTACCTAAACTCACCAAGAAATAAAAGAAGACACAAAAGTTATAGACAAGAGTGGTAGCATTTTTACTGAGTCTTTAGAAATGAATAGATTGCAAGTTAGTACTATGAACAAAGTTAGGTTAACGAATTTTACAACTTAGATGAAGCATTAGAAATTAACAAGTTGCAAACCTGATATAAGAATAAATTGAAAATCTGAATAGACCTATAACAAGCAACTAAATGAACCAATAATTTAACAATTTTTCACATGAAGAAGCCTAGTGTCAAAAGACCTTACTGGTGAATTTTATAAAACATTTACGGTAGAAATAATAATAATACTTCACTAATTATTCCACAATATGGAGGGGATGGGAAGACTTACCATTTCATTTTATGAGGCCAGTATCACCTTGATATAAAAGTCAGACAGAGTTTACATGGAATAACAAAAGACCAAGCATAGCCAAAGAAATCCTGAGCAAAAAATAAATAAATAAATAAATAAATAAATAAATAAATAAATAAATAAATAAATAAATAAATAAATAGATAAAGCTGGAGGCATAACACTACCTGACTTTAAACTATATTGCAAAGCTATAACAACCAAAACAACATGGCACTGGCATAAAAGTAGACACAGAGATCAATGGAATTAAATAAGGAACCCAGAAATCAATCCATACATCTACAGTCATCTGAACTTTGACAAAGGCAGCAAATCAACATACTGGTGAAGAGACTGCCTTTTCAACAAGTGGTGCTGGGAAAACTGGATACTCATATGTAGGAGAATGAAACTAGACCTGAACCTTTCACCATATAACAAAATCAACTCAAAATGGATTAAAGAATTAATATACATCCCAAAACAATAAAATTCCTTAATGAACACATAGGGGAAACACTCCAGGGAGTAGGAGTCAGTACAGAATTCATGAATAGGACACAAAAGCACAGGCAACTAAAGGAAAAATAAACAAATGGGATTATATCAAACTAAAAAGTTTCTGCACAGCAAAAGAAACAATCAACAGAGCAAAAAATATATATATAAATAAATAAACAACCAACAGAGTGGGAGAAAATATTTGCAAATTGTACATCTGACAAAGGATTAATATCCAGAATGTACAAGGAACTCAAACAACTTTACAGGAAAAAAAAATAACCCAATTAAAAAATGGGTAAAGGAGCTGAACAGGCATTTCTCAAAGGAAGATATGCAAATGGCCAACAGATAATTGAAATAAATGTTCCATCTCACTCAACATCCTGGAAATGCAAATCATAACCACACTGAGATACCATCTCACTCCAGTTAGGATAACTAACATCCAAAAGAGTGAGAATGATAAGTGCTGGAAAGGTTGCAGTGAAAAAGGAACTCTTATCCACTGTTGGTGGGTCTGCAAAATAGTGCAGCCTTTATGGAAAATGATGTGGAGTTTCCTCAAACAATTACCGATAGATCTACCATACAACCCAGAGATTCTGCTGCTGGGAATATACCCAGAGGAATGGAAACCTTCATGCCAAAGGGACACCTGTACTCCTATGTTTATTTCAGCTCCATATACAATAGTCAAGAGCTGGAACCAGCCCAAATGTTCATCATCAGATGAATGGATAAGGAAACTGTGGTACATCTACACAATGGAATACTACTCTGCTATAAAAAGAATGAGATACTACCATTCGCACCAACATAGATGGACTTAGAGAAAATTATATTAAGTGAAACAATTCAGTCACAGAAAGAGAAATACCGCATACATGTTCTCACTTATTTGTGGGAGCTAAAAATTTATAAATAAATAAACACACAAACAAATAAAGGGTGTGAGAGGGGAAGAAGACAGAAAAACCACAAAAAATCCTTGAACTATTTAAGCTAAGTGAACAGAGATAATGTGGCGGGGGAGAAGAGGGAATGGAGAGGAACAGGTAAAGGGGTGTGAAAATCAAGTACAATGTATTTTGAGATGTAAAATAAAAATAAAATAAAATAAAATAAAAAATAAAAATATTGAGAAAAAAATAAGGAACTAGTTAAATAAATTTTGTTATTCTATGCACAACACACAACCATTAGCACACAACCATTAAAAAGGTAAAGCATCTCTATATGTATTGATATTAGACACGGTCGTAGAGATAATGTTAAAGGGAAGAAAGCAAGATGCTTAACAGTATGTCAGAGAAAACTCTGAAGGGATACTCAGATATAAGAGAATAACAGCTATTGCCTCATGGAAGGACAGAGGGTGGAATTGGGTAGCTAGATAGCTAGGAATCCTTTTGTTTCCTTTTTAATTTTATACCTTGTGCATGTCTTACTTATGTTTTTAAATTACTTTTAAAAATGATCTTGACTGGAAAAGTGCCCATAGTTGAGACTGAAAATTGAAAAATAAGTTAATATCACACACTGTACTATGCAAGTGGTCTTCAAAAAGTTCACGGAAAGGTTTGTATTATCTTTTAATTCCATTTTTCCACAAACTTTTTGAAGTACTCTTGTATTTAACATTCATGTATAAAATTCATTTTTACTCATTAAAAACCATTATTGAAATAAAGTTTGATATTACAGAAAAAAATGTTTAAAAAATATCTTGGAAGCTCTCCTCACACCACACACAAACATTAGCTTGACAAATATCAAATGATTCTCCTTGAAATCAGGAACAAAACAATAGTCTCACTCATCACTTCAACCCATATTAAATTGGAGGTTTTGTTGGATACAAAGTGGAATTATACTGATTTATGTTTGAATTTTCAAACAATTGCTCTCTCCTGGAATAAATTTCTCTTGGCTGTGATGTATTATATATTTTTTTTATTTACAGTGTTGGATTCAATTTTCTGAGAAATTGCCTTGGGTTTTGTTTCCTTGTAATGTATCTGGTTTTGCTGTCAGGCAAACACTGACCTCATAAAATGAGTTTGTAACTGTTCTCTTTGCCCCTATTCTCTGAAAGAGTTTATGGAGAATTGATATGATTTCCTAAAATAATTTGTAGAATTCACCACTGAAGCCATCTAGGGATGGAAGTCTCTTTGCTGGAAGGATGATAGTGGCAAATTCAGTATTTTTACCTTAATATAAGGGTAGTAAGGTTTTCTAATTTTTGGAAGATTACTTTTGGTAATCTTTTTCTTTCAAAAAACGTATACATTTTATAAAAGTTCTCAAATGTATTGGCATAAAGTTGTTTGCTGTATTCCCTTATTAGTCTTTCAATGTCTGTGGTACCAATAGTGATGTGCCCCTCTTTTATTTATGATATTGGTAATTTGTTTCTCTTCTTTTTCTTTTTGGTCAGTCTTTCTAGAAGCTTATTATTTTTTTCTTTTAAAAGAACCACCTTTGGAGTTTATCTATTTATCCAGTTTTACTTAATTTACTTCTGCTCCTTTTTAATTTTATTAATATTATTTTTTTACATTCTGTGATGTTGTTGCAGAGTAGTTGGGAGGGATGGGGAGAGGGGAAGGAAATGGGATGGAAGAAGGAGGAAGGAGGAGGGGCGGGATTGATTCTGCTCCTATTTTGATTGTTTTTCCTTTTTTTTTTTTTCCTTCTTTTACTACTTTGTCTTTAATTAGTCCTTTTTACACTCCTTTGATATCTAAACTCTGATTATGATTTTGTAGCTAGGAATTTTTTGTACTAGGTACCATTAAAACACTCTACACATATGCATTAATCAGGGTTCTACAGAGAAACAGAACTGATAGATAAATAGATAGATAGATGATAGATAGATAGATAGATAGATAGATAGATAGATAGATAGAAGATAGAAATTGGCTCACACAATTATGGAAGCCAAGTCCCACAATATGCTGTCTGTAAGCTTGAGAACAAGTAAAGCCAGTGGTGCAATTCAGTCCAAGGCCAGAGGCCTGAGAACCAGGGTAAACAATGGTGTAAGTCCCAGTCCAAGGACAAAGGCCTGAGAACAGGCGTAGGGGAGGAGGGGTGTCATGTGGGTCTGGTACTGGTGTAAATCCTGAAGTCTTAACGCCCTGAGGTGGCAGAACGAGGAATTCCCATGTCCAAGGGTAGGAGAAGATGAATATCCCAGACCAAGGAAAGAGAGAGAGAAATTGCCCTTTCTAGGACTTTTTGTTCTATACTGGTCCCCAATGAATTGGATGATGCCCACCCACATTTGTGACAGTAGATTTTTTAACTCAGTCTATTGACTCAAATGCTAACTTCTTCCAGAAACACCCTCACAGACACACCCAGTACTAATGTTTTGCCTGTTACCTGGCCATTCCTTAACTCAGTCAAGTGGACAAATAAAATTAACCATCATAACATACTAGGCATTTCTCCTCCATAATAGTATGAGGTAGGTTCTATTATTATCATTTCCATTAAATAGATGAAGAAATGACACATAGAGAGCTTAAGTAACTTAACCCAAGACAGTCAGTTATGAAATAGAGCTGCCATGTGAACCCAAGAAATCTGACACTAGAGTCCATGCTCTTAATCACTATGCCAAAGATTTTCAAACATTTTAGTCTCTGGTCCCTATCACACTTTTGAAATTATGGCAGACCCAGAGATCTTTTGTTTTCATAATATGTATCATACTAGATATTAAATTTGAGAAATTCTAAATTATGCACTTTAAATCATTTAACAACAATAATAATCCTATTACATGTTAACATAATAACATGTTATTTATTTTAAAAAAATATAAATTCAGATCACCTTACTGCCCACCCCCACAAAAAATAAAAGAAAATAAAAGTAAAAACCTTACATTTTCCAAACAAAACATTACTGAGAAGACTGATATTGTTTTACACATTTGAAAACTTTTTTTAGTTTTCAGCTTAACAGAAGATAGCTGTATACTCATATTTGTTGCATTTAATCTGCTGTGAAATGTCATTTTGGTTGAAAGATAGGAAGGAAATACTTCCTCACACATATATGTACTTAAAAAGGGACCATTTTAATTGCCATTTCAGATAATTGTGGACATTTTCTTTCATACCATACTGAAAGTTGACAAGTGTTAGTTTCTTTAATGTTATTTGCAACAGGGAATCATATTTAAAATAATGTTGTCCTCTGTTAACATTCAATGATCTATCTTGCACTCAAATGGATATTTTATCCAAACATTATTTGTCACATCATTCATTGGTCATTTGGAAAATATTGGTTTACTTGATTATGTACAGTATGCTTGAAAGAGAATAGAAGTGAAAAAGGATCTCCTTTCAAGGTCTTGGATATAAACAGGGTTCCTTCATCATGTTTGAGAACTACTAAACTATGGTATATGCAACACTTTTATCTATACATATATGCTTTTTGTATATATGCTTCTATATGCCTGGTGCATGTATTAATGAACGAACCAGAAGCTAAGAACACTTGTTTTTTCTTCGGGTAAAGGTAAGGGAAAAACTGCAGGATTAGGCATCTGGCATGAAAGAGAAGTTTTTTCTATGAACTTTGACGCTTTTTAAATGTTACACATATACAAGTATTACCTTCTAAAGTTGACATATGTGTATGCACATACATATACATATATGTGTGTATGTATATATAATTAGATACTGAATGATTCATAATAAAGAATCTTAAGAGTATAGAAATGTAAAAAGCAGTAAGAGATATACCAGATAATATATGATTTTATAAGACCCTAGAAAACTAGGAAGAGTAAAGTCATAAAAGAAAAGCATAGTAAAAGTCTTGTTTAATTCTGAGGAGATATTATTAATACTGATTTTCTGCATATTTTTATGTTTTAGATACAGAAAAGGAAAAATAAACTATAACCCATAAGCAATGTTTCTAACAGAAAAATATGCTATATTCCTATGCTGATCCATGTGAAAGTCTGTAATACTTACATTTTGTTGCAAATTACTTCATTTTTCAAAATGATTTATCCATTTTTGCCCTATTTAATGTTATTCTTTTTTTTTTGTTAAATTCTATTTTATCTTTTTGGTGTTATGTCATTTCCGGTTTATTAGAATGTATCTGGTACATGTTTATATACTTTTATCTTTGTTTTTTCAACATTTTGAGTCAGTTTGTTTTTTAATATCTTTGTAAAAAGAATATTTTTATTTTGCATTATTTTTTTTTAAATTTGAGCTGTATACATTTACTTTTATTTGGGAAATTTAACAAGCTTACATTTATCAAGGTCATTAATATGTTTGAATTATGTCTTACCTTACTTTTCTTTGCGCGTTTTCCTCTGTTTTGCCCTTCTTCCCACCCTACTTTCTTATCTTCCTTATATAGTTTTGCTGTCTGTATTGTTTTTCTCTTTCTCTAGTAATTCAGAAATGTGATTATCTATTACATCCCACATACATAAAAAATGCAAAATAAAATCATGTATCAACTTTTAAAGCGTGTTCATCAATAAACAGTTTGTTGAATGAAGTTAAGATAATTTAGAATCTGGTAATCTCCTAGAATAAAAAGTAGAAAAATGTTTGGAGGATGATGCACACATGTTTCAAAGTATGGTCTCTTTTTGAAAGTAATGCCTTTTGTCCTCACCTGCATTTTACCAAGAAAAAAATAGAGATGTGAAAAAGAAATGATACAAATAGCAAAGTTTCATGACTTTTTTCCAGCTGGGACATTGGTTTTCAATTTGGAACATGGTACCATTTGAAGCAGAAATGGAGTTGTAGGAAATTCTGTGAATAGAAACGGTGGCCATCATTGCCTCTGAGGAGGAAAAAAGAAAAAAACCTAATACTTCAGCAAAATTTTTTGGTTCTGGGTCTTTTAAACAATGAAAAACAGCTTCTCTGTCCATTTGTAAAGTAAACTTTTAAAACTATATTAAGGCGAATACTGAAGCTGAAAAAAAACACTTAGATAAATATATTAAATACTTTTTTACTGACACCTACTAATCCTTACAAAATATGTATATATTTCCATATTTAAGAAATGTTTTTGGTGATTTCTTCCTTAAGTCATATATGTTTACAGTAAAATCAACAACAATGAGGGCAAAATAAATTAAGAATAACCAGTTTTAATAATTAAAATAAAGAGGGCTAAAATTGGTAGCAAAAAATAAATAAACAAATTCAATTTTTATTTTGTTTTGTTTTGTTTTCATTTGAAGTGAATGTGAAAACTCTGTGCCATTCTGTTATCTTCTGGCTGTAGCTTGGGCAGCAGAATTCCAAGAGACTTGCCTCACAACGAGCTGGCAGTAAGTTGGTAAGTCCTTCAGAGAGACATAAAACAAGAGAGAAGACCCTTACTAATTAACAATGAAATGAATTAAGAACAGATCATCTTGGAAGAAAAAAAACCTTGAAAAGTGCACCACAAATACAAGACGTGTATACCTTGTATTTAAGGCTGAGTGACTTAATACAAGTTGGCTGAGTCTTTTTTTCTGGGACTACCTGGGGATGCAACCTGATGAGATGATACAGTGCAATTATTTGAAACACTGTTTTGGAAGCTATAAGGGAAGTCACAGTTCTCTGTGCCTATGGAAAAAGTAATAAATGTATAGATCATAATACACTTGGCTAAAAATAAAAATTGTCTCATCTGAGAACATCTGTGTATTTTAATCACTCATATGGCAAAAACAACAGATTATTGCCAAATATTTAAAAACACAAATGAGATTAAATCCCTCATAAGGGACAATTACACTGCTTAAACTTCATGGTACCTAAGACATAAGAATGTTCTGAATAAGAAAAGTACCCTTAGAGGTGTAATACTCATATAGGGAAACAAATTGGGAGTGAATGTTCATTATTTTTTGAAAATATTCACACATATTCAAGACTCTGTTTCTGTATTTTGGCCCATTTTTTTGTTTCTTATTTTTGGTTTTTTGGTTTTAATCCTTTTTTTAAAAAACATGTATGTTTTATCTTCTCCATCCTTACCCTTAAATACACACACATGCACACATATGCTCATACCCCAGCACTCACAAACAGCGATTCCATTCAGTTGTAAGTAACAGACAAACCCAACACCATATGTTTTAAATTTGGAATTTATTATTTTCTCATTTAATAAGAAAAACAGATATAGTCACTCTAGGACTGAACTAGTATTATCATAATGCCTTCAACAATTCAGTCTCCATCTAAATTTCTGCTCAGCCATCTTTAGTATATGGGTTTCATCCTCAAGCTTGTCTACTCAGTCCTGAGAAATCTAATTTACCTCCATTACGTATTCATATTTCTAGCAAGGAGAAAGTCTAAGACAATGGGTAAAATAGTATTAATCACCTAAATTTGTTCTTTTGGAAGGATATTTTTGGGGTTCCTTACTCAATGTTATCCACTAATATTTCATAGGTTAAAATTGTTGTCATATGTATACTTTAAGCTACAAGTAAAAGTGAGAAATGTATTTAGTTAACTAGTTAGTTTAAAGCTAAGAACATTGTCCACTAACCTAAATGTAAGTCCTGTTAAAAAAGAAAAAAAAGATTAAGTATTAAATAGAAGTCTCAGTATGGGCACTCATGCACACAGGATTTGAGTGGAATATACAAGGGTACTGAAAAGTCTATGGAAAGATTTGTATTACCTTTCAATGCTATATTTCCACGAACTTCTTAAAGCATTCTCGGGCTCTGTTAATTTTTTGTGCTTCTGTCACCAAAGTATAAGTATCTATGTTTGGCAGTCTATTCTTCTCCACTGTGCATCTCTTTGTCTACTACTATATTGCCAAGGAAATAGGGAGCATTCAGGAAATATATGTTGAATGTGTGTATGTATGAGTGGTCTTCAAAAAGTTCATGGAAAATGTTTATTATGAAAAAAACTATACACAGATTTTAAAAAAATTTTTCAACAAAATAAACTCTTACTAACTTGTTATACCATGTCTGAAAAGAATCTAGTTTGAGGCACTGAGAAGAATAAGACATCAATTTGAAAAGAGCCCCTATCAGAGCAACATGAACTCTGCTAAAATTGAAGTAAGAATAAAAATCAAAATTATGGTGAAGCTTGGGTGGTGGAAGGGTGAAATCATGCATAGTTTATGGAAAGTTTATGGGGACAATGCCCAAGATAAATCAGAAGTTTATAAATAGATAACTAGTTTCAAGAAGGAAAAAGACAATGTTGAAAATGAAGTCTGCAGTGGCACAACATCCACCTCAATTTGCGAGGAAAAAATAATCCTGTTTGTGCCCTAACTGAGGAAAATCAGTGATTAACAGCAGAAAGAGTAGCCAACATCACATACATCTTACAGAATTTTGATTGAAAAATTAAAGTTGAGTAAATTTTCCATTGGATGGGTGCCAAAACTGTTGCACCCAGATCAGCTGCAGACAAGAGAACATTCAATGGAAATTTTAAACAAGTAGGATCAAGGTTCTGAAACATTTTTTTCAGATAATCATAACAGGAGATGGAACATGGCTTTACCAGTATGGTTCTGAAGACAAAGCACAATCAAAGCCATGGCTACCAAGAGGTGGAAATGGTCCAGTCAAAGCAAAAAATGGACCAGTCAAGAACAAATGTAATGGCAACAATTTTTTGGATGCTCAAATCATTTTGATTGTTGACTTTTTGACAAGCCAAAAAATAACATTTTCTTATTATGTCAGTATTTGGAGAAAGTTAGCCAAAGCTTTAGCAAAACCCCCCTCCCACACCTCCCAGAATGCTTCACCAGAGAGTCCTTCTCCATAATGACAATGCTCCTGCTCATACCTCGCATCAAACAAGGGAAATTTTGCAAAAGTTTCGATGGGAAATCATTAGGCATCCACCTTACAAACCTGATTTGGCTCCTTCTGACTTCTTTTTGTTTTCTAATCTTAAAAATTCTATAAAGTGCACCATTTTCTTCAGTTAATAATGTAAAAAAGACTTCATTGGCATGGTTAAATTTCCAGGACTCTTTCTTTATGGATAAACTAAATGGCTGGTATCACCACTTACAGAAGTGTCTTAAACTTGATGGAGGCTATGTTGAGAAAATAAAGTTTATATTTGTTATGTTTATCTTTTAATTCCATTTTTTCATAAACTTTTAAAAGTCCCCTTGTATATTTGTGTGTATGACTGTACATTCATGCATGAGTGTACACATATACTCGCATATAGGTGTTCAAAATGTCAAGCATATGATACCATTTTCTTAGCTGCCCTCCAGAATTCATTGATGGTGACTGTCAACTAGAAAATGTGTTAAATAAGACTATATGTATGTTCTTTTGAGAATAGAGAGGAAAAAAAGAAAATCTATTTCTTAACCAAATTTAAATAGCATTGTTTTGCACTTATAAGAAAAGCAATGCATGTGAATGGTAAAAACCACTGTCTGTTTTGTTTATTTGTTTGTTCATTTCATTATCAAATTAAGTCAAAAAGCAAGAATGTTAAGAACTTATATGATACCCATGCAAAAAGTCAGCAGCTTTTCAGGATAATTGATGTAGCATAACACAATTAAAGAAAAATGAGTATAAATGAAAAAAATCATGTCATAGTATTAGGTACTAATGCATGTATTGTGCTTTTTGGATTCATTTTACTGAAGAAATTTAAAGAATAATAAACTATTTTGTAAGCAGATGGAGAACTTAAGAAAGTTTTCTTTAGATCAGTTTATAAGGAACTGACACCATACCAAAGGCAAAGAGAAAAAACTACTATGAAGTTTTACGGGTGTACTTTTGTGTGTTGTATGTGTATATATCAACTGTAATTATCAAAACTATATAATTAATTCTGCCAACAAACATATAAGTAGTTATTAGTATCTCAATTTTACAGATAAGGAAAGTGATGCTCAGAGTTTTGTAATGTATAACCCATTCAACCTACCAATTTTTTAGAACTATGAAGAATTGCAGGTCATAAATATTGCCACATAGCTCTACTTAAGCTTAAACGTTTCCTCAATTGGTTGTTCTTGGACTGTTTCTGTTTCTGGGGAGAATTAGGTAGCAAAGGATTATCGTTTAGTGTTACTTGATTGGTGGTGGTTGAGAGAGGGTTTCAAGAGTACATAAAAATTTTAGTTTCCTCGCCACAATTCAGCAGGAGTAACTCTGCTTATGTTTAATATGTTGCCTATGTTCCTTGGTATGATTTAATTGGAAAAGAGAGTAAGAGAGAGAAAAAGAAAGAGGAAGAAGGGAGGAAGAAAGGAAGGGGAAAAAAAGAATGAAGAATGGAGAAAGAAAACAAGGAAGCATCAGTACAAATGCATGTACCTGTACTTGTGCACTTTGATATTTTTTTAATTTATTTTTTCCATCTTCACTGAGATATAATAGACTAATAAAATTATATAAATTCAAGTTATACAACATGGATTTTGATAATTTATTTTTGTGCTTTTATGCTATCTGGTAAAAGAGCTTTGTAAATTAGTTCCTTATTCTAGTCAATGGTTTTTAAATTCCCTGAGATAAAATCAAATTCAGTACTCTTTTTTTTCTGGATTATTTATTAAGAAACTTTAATATTATTATACTTTTTTAACTTAAAAACTATCTTGTTTTAATTTTCACGCCAGATAAATGACTCTTGTCCATCCAACCTCATATCATCTATTTCTAGGTCAATTCCCACTTCTAAATGGAGTGAACATGACATGAAGCCACAGAGAAGCAGTGGTTAAAAGCACTCACTCTGAGGTCAGATCTGAGTTTATATTCTTACTCTTCTACTTAATATCATCTTGAAAAACAAATCATTTAATCTCTTTCTCCTTTGTAAAAGAAATAGTGATGTCATCGCATCTGTAGGGTTAGTGTGAGGATTAAATAAATAATATGTATATAGCACTTACAGCCACCTCAATGACATTATTTGAGTAGTAAATAAGGTACTGGAACTGTCATTCTCTTCTGCTGTTGCAAACTTTCTTTTCTTTACAGAAAACCTATGAAAGGCTTTCAATTAACTTTTCCCCACTTATACTTTTATTCAACATTCAACAAATGAGGCTATACTAAGTACTGCCAGATACTAACTAATGGGGATACAGTGGTAAAGAAGTATACAAAACTGCGTAACCTCATGAACCTTTTATTGTAATGAAAATATTGAAAGTAATCAGAAATACAGTATTTTAGAAAGTAAGAAGTATTATGGAAGTAAATGAATGAGGGAAAATAGTAGTGGAGGAAAACTTCTTTTACAGACAATTTTTGTAGCAGTTTTATGTTCACAGCAAAATAGAGCAGAAGGTGCAGAGATTTTCCAACACCTCCATGAAAATGGTACATTCGTTACAATTAATTAGCCTGCACTGATACATCTTTATCACCAAAAGACCATAGTTTACATTGAGGTTCATTCTTCTTGTTGCGTGTTCTGTGGGTTTGGACAAATGCATAATGACATGTATGCATAGTTTCATACAGAGTAGTTTCACTGCCCCCCAAAATCCTCTGTGCTCTGCCTAGTCATCCCCAACTCCAGGCTAACACCTACCAACGACTGATCTCACATATTGAAGGACAGCTTTGTTTGGCAGTTATGAATAAAGTTATATATATGAATAAAGTTTATAAGAATAAAGCTGCTATAAACATCTGTGTGCAGGTTTTTGTGTGGATATAAGTATCCAAATCCTTGGATAAATACCAAGGACCACAATTACTAGGTTTTATGGTAAAAATATATTTAGTTTTATAAGAAATTGCACTGTCTTTCAAAGTGTCTTTATTGTTTTGCATTTCCACAGTAATGAATTAGATTTCCTGTTGCTCCCCCTACTCTCCAAATTTTGATCTTATCAGTGTACTAGATTTTGGCCATTCTAAGAGGTGGGCAGTGGTATTTCATTGTAGTTTTTTAAATGTGCATTTCTCTGATGACATATGGAACATTTTTTTCTATATTTGTTTGTTACAATAGTACTCCAAAAAGTTAATGGAGCGATTAGGATTATTTTTTGATTCAATTTCTCCACAAACTTTTTCAGGTAACTTTAAGTGTATTGCTTTTTCAGTGAGCCATCTGTTAAGGTTTTGGCCCACTTTTTTGGTAAGGTTGTTTGTTAGCTTATTGTTTAATATTAAGAATTCTTTTTATATTTTGGATAACAGTCCTTTATCAGATATGTCTTTTGCAAATATTTTCTCCCAGCCTGTGACTTGTCTTTTCATTTTCTTGACAGTGTCTTTCACATGGCTGAATTTTATAAATTTTAATAAAGTCCAGCTTATCAATTATTTCCCTCAGGGATTATATCTTTGGCACTGTATCTGAAGGCTTAGAAGTCCAAAGTCAAGGGTCGTCATCTGATGAAGGCCTTCTTGTTGGTGGAGCTTCTCCACAGAGTCCTAAAGCAGTGCAGGGCATCACCCGGCAAGAGGGCTGAGCACACTAGTTTAGGTCTCTCATTGCCCTCTTATAAAGCCATTAATGCCCTACTCGCATCACCTCATTTAATCCTGATTACCTACCAAAGGTCCCACCTCCCAAATACCACAGCTGGATTTCTCACTTCCTTAGTACTGTTTCAGTGGGGATTAAGTATCAACATGAGTTTTGGATGGGATAAGCATTCAAACCAGAGCACTGAGTATTTCATTTTGGGGGGTATTAATGTAAATGGTATTGTATTTTAACTTCAGATTCCACTTGTGTACTGCTCGTATGTAGAAAACCAATTGATTTTGTATATTAACCTGGTATTCAGCAACCTCGTTTTAATCGCTTGTTAGTTCCAGGAGGTTGTTTTGTCAATTTTTTTGGATTTTCTATATAAACCATCATGTCATTTGTGAATGAAGATACTTTTACTTTCTCCTTCCAAGTGTGAATATCTTTTACTATTTTTTTGTTTTATTCCATTAGCTAGGACTTTCAATATGATGTTAAAAAGCAGTAGTTAGTAAGAACATTTTTGTCCTTTCTCTGAATTTAGCATGAACACTTCAAGTTTCTTACCATGAATTATGATGTTAGCTATAGGTTTTTGCAGACATTCTTTATCGAGTTGAGAAAGTGCCTCTCTCTTCCTAATTTACAGAGTTATTATCATGAATGGGTGTTAGATTTTGTTAAATGCTTTTTTTCACATCTATTTATGTGATCATGTGATTTTTATTCTTTAGCCTGTTGATGTAATGGATTAAATAAATTGAT
The DNA here is from genome assembly GCF_000696425.1 of Galeopterus variegatus. Taxonomy (NCBI): domain Eukaryota; kingdom Metazoa; phylum Chordata; class Mammalia; order Dermoptera; family Cynocephalidae; genus Galeopterus; species Galeopterus variegatus. The sequence continues at coordinate 168,652 of NW_007731874.1, forward strand.
TTTTGAATGTTGAATTAGCCTTGCATACCTGGGATAAATCACACTTAGTTGTGATGTGGCATATAATTTTTTTGTACATTGTTGTATTCTATTTGCTAGTATTTTGTTGAGTATTTTTTATACCAATATTTATAAGAAATATTAGTCTGTAGTTTTCTTGTAATATTCATTTCTTGTTTTGTTATTAGCATAATTCTGACCTTTTAAAATAAGTTATAAAGTACTCCCTCTGCTTCTATCTAAAAATTGTAAAGATCTGGTATAGTATTTTTTTCCTTAAATGTTTGATAGAATTTATCAATGAATCCATCTGGGCCTGGAGCTTTCTTTTTAGAGGTTATTAATTATGATACAATTTTTAATAGATATGGGCCTGTTAAGATTATCTGTATACTCTTACATGAGTTTTGGCAGATTGTCATTCAAGAAATTGGTTCATTTCATCTAGGTTATTAAAGTTGTGGGCATAGCGTTGTTTATAGTGTTCTTTGATTATCCTCCTAGTGTCCATGGGATCTATATATAGTGCCGTTTTCTCTTTCATTTTTGATATCACTTATTTGTCTCTCTTTTTTTTTTTTTTTCTTAGCTTGGCTGGCTCTATGCTTATTGATTTTATCATGTAAAATTTTTAAATAAAGCAGTCAAAAAATTTTACTGAGAAGTTGGCATCTGTGTGAGTGTGTGTATGTATATCTCAACTCACTTAATGGGGAAAGACATAGGAGTAGTACAAAAATAATAGCTAACATTTATTGAGTGTTTACTGTGTAAACACTGTTCTATGTGCTTGAGATGCATTTACGCAGTTAATCTTCACAATAGCCCTTTAAGGTAAATACTATATGACTATTATACAGAAAAGAAACTTTCGGTATATTGTGCTATTCAAAGTCCCAAACCTAATAAATAGCAGAAGAGAGAATAAAGCCCAAGTAGTATGACTCTGGAACTTACACACATAAGCATGATCCTACATTGCTCGCCTCCTGAGTGTAGTTGAGACGAAAGAATGGGCGGGGGTGTCTGCACGGAATCTTTACCTTTGTGATGGGAAGACATAGGAGGCCTTTCAACATTTGATGAGCCAAACAGTACAATTATGGAAATAATCTTCAGAAGCACTAAACCCAGAAATGTTTAATATAAATTCCCTCTGGAGAATGAAGCTCTAAGACAGTGAAGGGGAAAGCAGAAGTTGTCTAAAAATCAAACTTCCGTAGCATCCCAGAGTCAATGCCAGCTTCAGAATTTTATTAGGCTCACCAACCACTTCTGAAAAATTTTAATTATTAGACATGGGGTAATTTTTAAGGGCTAAAAATGACATTTTCTTGCATCCATTATCAGTAGAAAGATTTTATGAATGTTAGTAGAATGTTAACTTTCTAAAAGTTAAGATTTTATGAAAGGTAGTATTGACCTGAAATTTAACTCCAGCTGTTTAGCTGTTTGAGAGATTTTTAAATAAGCAAACTTGATCATTTGCCCAGATTTTAGAGAGTTAATATTAACTGTAGTATTACTGAGTTACAGGTATCTGTCAGCATCATTTTGTGGGAGAAAAACATAGGAGGCACTCAGTTGTAGGGCCAAAAGATGATTCAAGGGTGTCAGTTAACAGCCACTCAGCATTTCCTGCTGAGTACTTCTTCATTTGTATTCAGAGGTTTGGAAAAGAGTTGTCTGAGCCCAGAATTTTTCAGTGTGAAGTCTTGGGTGACTTGTACAACAGAAAAGTTCCATTTGGGGAAGGGGAGTAAAAATACAACTAATCCTGTGACCCCAATTGCTCACTCTAAATGTGTGAGAAAATATGTGTAGATAATTTTTATTTTGATTTCAACATTATAATATAGATGGATTTCTGAAATTTAAAAAAGAGAAATGGAAAAATAACTCATGAAGAGAAAACATACATTCATTTCTCTAATCTATAACCTTTTTCCAGACAAGTATGTCAGGGTAATCTTCTCCCTGAAACACTTCCTCACACCCTTGGTTTCTATGCCCCATGCCTACAACTATTCTCTTAGAACCTGATTAAAGGAAGACAGATGGTCAAATAACTTTTTAAACTCAATAGTTTTTAAAATATAGCTCCAGTAAGAAACATTGACCCAGATACTGTCTTCCTTTTTAACTGAGAAGTTAAAAGTTATTTCAGGGATTCTTTTTTTTCCATTTAATTATACTTATACTTAATTAAATCTACATAATTCAGCTGATTTCCATCATTTTAAACCATTCTTATAGGCATTCAGAAAATAAATAGATTTGATTCTATCAGGAAGAAAGAGCAAAAGATGAAAGTTGCTGATTCATTAAATTAAAATATAACTTCTATTTAGTAAAAATATTAGCTACAAAATATACTTAACTTCTTGCTTTTCCTAAGATCATTCTCAAATACCTAGCAATTGGCTAATCTTCCAGAGTTAATGCTAGGTTAAATGATAGTTTCTCCCTTCTATCACTATTTTCTTTCCTCTTCCCCCGCCCCCTTGGTCTACTGTCCTCTATGTGCCCAAAACTCTTCCCCCTGGTCTCCCAGAAATTCTTCTCAGATATATGTTGTTCCCCATCCTGACCTCAAAGTAATTCTCAGCTGGTATCTTATGCTCTTGATCTGTTCATCCATGATTCAAAATGTTTTGATTGTTTTTATCCTTGCTGATTACTTTGCCTTGTTCATTATGTCTCATACCAGTGATAAAGTCTCTTCACAATATTAGGCACTTGCAGGAATAGGAACTCTATCAAGTTTAATGTCATTAATAGAAATTTTAATTTTTATCCTTTATATTATCTAGGTTTTAATCATATATATCTAAAAATAAGTATTTATTTTGATATGGAATACTATATATGTAGTATAGATTTTTATATCACTGGCATTTACCATTGAGATGTCTCATCTTTCCATGGATATCTGCTTTTACTTACATGGGAATGTGTATGTGTAACCATAAATAATACTTGAAATATGTTTTAACAGATTTAAACATTTAGTATCATCATGGATTATTGGCATATCAAGGAATAATAAATGATGCATGCAATATTTATTCAGTTATACAAGAACATCTGTCAGGATTAAATTGAAATACTAATTGTGTCATAAGATGACTGAATAACAAGCATACAATTGAAAAACTAAAGGCAAAATAAAATGAGTAAGATGCTAAGTTCATAAGTAAAGATGGAATTGATGTTAGCACCCAAAAAGGACTGATGTTTGATACTAGCATAGATGATTTTGATGAATGTTCATATGAGCCTTAATGTATCTCATTTCATTATATCAAAATGAGATTAAAAAATAAGTCAGGAAGGTATATGCAACCCTAAGGAATATTCCCCATATGGCAGTAGAAGATGTAAATATGAGGATACTTTAAAAAGTTCATGGAAAAATAGAATTAAAAGATACTATGAATCTTTCCACTAATTTTTGAAGCACTCTCATATGTCTCTGAGTGAATATAACATTGAAAGAGGGTAGTTGAATTTAGAGCAGTGAAATAGGAAAATGAGTGTGTGCCTAGCAAATATAAGGATTTGTGAAACCCTTTCCAAGATTTGCTCGCCAGTAAAAAATTGCCTAGAATTAATATGTAAAACTTGCTAAGTTATTGGAATGAATAGCATGCTACTTTGTTGTTGGTGATGGTCATAGTGGTGTTATAGGTTAGCCTATTTCAATTTTTGGAATTATTAACATGCTTAACATTTTTCTAGAGTTTGTTTATTTATTTATTGTTAAAAGAAGACATTCTCCAAGTCATTAGGTTGCAAAAGCATTTAAAGTATATGTACTGTTCTGAAAATTTCTTGATTTGTAAGCATAAAGAACTGTAAAATCCAAATGCTTGCTGTCAACTGTGTGTGTAAAATATCAAAAGATCAATCTCTTGAGAATGGAGGCATTTATGTCTGTGTGTCTTAGTGCAACTGTGAGAAAAGTACTGGACAATGTATGTGGCACTGTTCAATGAGTTCACTTTTTCCAAAGAGAAAAGATCTTTTCTAGTGCCAGCAGGAAGACTCAGGATATAGACACATGAAAATGAAAAATGGAAAACAATAAATGTAAATAAAGCATTACTACAGCCTTTTTCTTGTTGCTTTCTCACCATTTTTTGCAGTCACAGACTGATGACAAATGATGATTTCACTGCAGCAATGTAGAGTGGAATTGTTTTTTTCAAAAAATAAGTCCTCTAGAGAGTAAATTTTTAAAAGTCAGGAGTCAAAGGAGGCCCTACAAGAAAACATGTGCACATTGTTTCTTTGATATAATATATATGTTCAAACTAGTACCTTGTTCAAGGGATCAGTTAGTACAACTTATTTTAAAAAGCTGTTATAGTTTAGTAAGGTAATTCCTCTTTTTAATGTCAAGAAGAACTGCCAATGACTTGGAAATAGGCAAAATGGAGTTCTAGTGTGTTTCGAGTAGCATGCTCACATCATTTAGTGGATTCTCTGGAGATTACTTGAGTCTGTATGGGTGTGTGAATTTGTCATTGACTAGCAATTGAACAACTCTGGAGACAGAAGATAACCCGTAGCAAATAGCAATGCTGACAGGAATGCAAAGAATCTTGTTCATGGTGATGACAATAAATTTTGTCCTGTAGTGAATATAAATCTCTGTAATGAAGCTCTCATTTGAACTGGTTTGTATGTATATTGGCTTATTTATGAATTAATGAGTTGACTAAAATTGTCAACAAGTGTTCATCTTATATTTCTGTGTAAATCATAAGTGTATCTCTTTTGAATATTGTACTTTAGTACTAATATTAAGTGAATTAATGAGTGGAAGAATCAGAAGGTAACAAGTTAAAGGGGGAAAGTTGGTCTTAACACATGATCAGGTCCATTATTATATTATTCTTGGGCTCATTGCTACTCTCTTCTCTCTGTGTTAAAACACTGAATGAAGTTTTGCTTTTAGTAAACTGATATAAGCCAGGCTTTTAAATCTAAGAATGCAGGCATGCTCCCCTCTAGAGTGATTGAATTCACTTTGCAAATATTTAGAAACTATTTATTTCCATGCATATAGGGTTGGAGAAATTGGATAGAGTAGAGGTGCCAGAAACTTGGAAGAAAATGGAAGAAAGAATGACTTTCTTGGGACAGAATCTCAGTAGTGCTCTCTCTAGTGCCTCCATTCTTCCTCATCATTCTGCTTTGTTTGTGGCTGCCAGAATAATTAAAGAAGTGAGGAAGCAGATTCTGTTACTATCTTGCTTTTAAGCTTTGCACTAAGTTTGATTAATGCTTTCTTTACACTTGCACTGTGCTTCTCTACATTTCCTTTGTAAGTAATGCTAATTAGGTTGAACAAGCAGCCAGTGCTTGCAGAGCTGGTCTTTGAGCCAGAATAACTCCTGGGAGATTATGATGCTTCTGGAAGCAACTAAGCAGAGAAAACTCATATACAAAAGTCATACTCATTCATTCATCATTTTAGCAAATACTCATTGAGAACCTACTATACACACGATGGCAATCTGAGGAAAAAAGAGTATTCATGCAATGCTCTGGATGCTGCAGCCTTCTTCTACATTCATAAAAGGCAAGGAGACTAATGTGACTGGAACTAAGTGATGAGGAGGAGAGTGGCAGGAGACGAGGTCGGGGAAGAGGAAGATGTACATATCACACAGGGTTTTAACAGTATATGGTAAAAACCTTCCTTTTTTTCACCCTTTTAATTAATTGAACACCATTGGATGGTTTTGAGCAGAAAACAGTGCGTGATTGGACATACTTTTAAAAAGATAATTCTGCTTCTCTAGTGCCCTACCAGTAAATAATTGCCCAAGCCACCCAGTTCCACTCCCAGGGAAATTATTTCTGTCTTCTATCACCATAGATTGGCTTTAACTATTCTACAACTTTATATAAGTGAGATTATGTACTATGTCTTTTTTATCTTTTATTCATTTGTTCAGTATAATTGCTATAAGATATTTTTATACTATAACATTTATAAGTCAAATTTGTATATAGAAACCTATTCGATTATTACAACTCTGTAAGATAATTTATTAGATTTTCCTGCAAGGATTCTGCAGAAAAAAGTTCTTAGACTCATTAGCTTAAAACAATCATTTATTTTTCGCTCATGTGTCAGTAGGTTGCCTGGGATTCTTCTTGGCTCAACTTTGCTAGACTGACGTGGGGTTTAGGTCAGCTTTACCTGTCTTTTGTAGACCTAGGCAGAAGAGTAGTCACCACCTGAAGTGGTCACAATCTCTTCCCATGGTGTATAACAAAAGAGCAAGAAGGCCATCAGAAATTTGGAACTGGCACATTTGTATGTCTTCCCACATTTCCTTAGCCAAAGTGAGTTACTACTTGGCCAACCACAAAGTTAATGTGGTGGGGAAATATATATCTCAAGGTGCTGGAGAGAAACGGGAGTGAATAGTTGCAGAATAATTACACAATCTCAGAGGCGAGCAGAGGAATAAGCATTTATCATTATTACCACAAAGGAGACAAATAATACTCAGCTCAAAGGACATGAGTGCTCAGCTTAATTCTATGGTAAAATGAGACTCAAATACTGATTTGGTGTTATTTAATCTAGCATTAGACCGTGAAATTTCTTTTGTTTTGTTAGTAACATTAGACTTGGTCAGTGAAGAGAATTAAGGAATTTGGGAACCAAGATAAAGGAGAAAATAGAAGACTACAGAGGTCTACATAAGGATGATGATATGATCCATCATCCAGTCTCATTCTTAAGATGCACCTCATCTTTGACTAGAAGAAATAAGAATTATACACCTGAGAAGATAAGTGATAAGAAAGGTCTCACTATTCTTTAGGGACATTTGCTGAAGTCAGCACTGAAGAAAGGAAGGTAAGGTATACTAGAGAACAGAGTGCTGGGTTTTTAATGATATGATGGAGACCCTTTAAACATGAAGGCAAAGGCCCTAACTTGTAACTTATTTTCCGTATGGCATCTTTTTTTTTTTCAGTCATCATGATGCTCAAAAGGAACAACGCAACAGTTACGAACACATGTGTTAAGAGTATAAAGCTATTTCAATTTAAGAGGCTGATCAGTAGGGCTTTTGAAGCAACCTAGTCAGTAGAAGCAATTACGGAAGCTGTGATGGTTAGTGAATGAACACTGGAGATAAATGATAACCATCTCAATAATGACAGAACATTAAAGCCAATTTTAAGGAAGGAAGAAAGTGTGGAGCGCTAAAGAGGTATAATGAGCAAATTTGTGGGAAGAACTAAAACAAGGGCAAATGGATTGGGGCAAATCTCATTTTGAGACCAGTGATCTCTTCTCTAGAGAGAAGAGTTTATGTTACATAGCAGAAAGGGATGTTGAAAAATAGGTTCAAGCGAGATTTTTGAAGGTCTTAAAAAGGCCAGTTTATAAAATTTGAACTGTATTTTGTAGGCAATAGGTTGTTACTCTATTTTGGAATATTTGCAGGATACTAAAAGTAATATCTTAAGATACATAAACTGATTGTAGTGTTCCTAATTATTAAAGGTGTAGTTCATAAAGTCAGAAGCAGTGGGAAAACAATGGATTGCTTTGAGAAATATTTTAAATTCATAATTCACAAACTATGGCAAGCGATTGAAGATTAATGGTTGGGAAGAAGATGAGGTTTATTAAAATGACTAATTTTTGAGCCTTAATCAACAAGAGAATATTGATTCTACATGATTTTTTGAAGAGTAAAACACATATACATATAAAGTTTCAGAGTGTTTAATATTGTCTAAAGACAAAATTCTGTTAAGCCTACTCAAAATCAGCCTTATATGTGCAGATGCAAGTAGAAAATGCTGGAGAAGGGAATATGAGCTTTACAAAAAGTAATAAAGTAAATAGAATGCTTCTTTAGAGGCTACGAGGACACGACAAGAAATGAAATAGGTTGTTCTTTATTCTATGAAACATCTCTAAAACACTACAAGCAAAATTTAGTGTACAGTAGACTCATCTTGGAAAACATTCATGTCAATTTAGTCTCTAAATTATTATGCCTAATGCAGTGTCCTGGTCATCATAAACACATTTTTCCCTTATGCTGTGCTTGTACTTGCAGCAGCTCCAACAGCAAGAATCCCAAAGATTTGTATAAAGTAAGGAATAGGATGCAGTACAAACCTAACTTATTTTTACCTTGATTCACATACATAATAATAAATGAGGGTACTTAAAAAGTTTGTGGAAAAATAGAATTTAAAGATAGTATAAATCTTTTCATGAAATTTTTGAACTACTCTTGTATGTGATGCATATCTTAGCCAGGAATCTACAGAAATATTGTTTTCTATAGTTATAGCTTTATTTCTTTTGAAGAACTAATAATTGCCTTTTATTAATTCAATCAATGATTTAATGAACACATTCTACTTGAGAAGCAATGGGTTAAATAGAACACATTCTATTTGAGAAGCTTCGGTTAGATACTGGAGATGCAGAGGTAGACACGTAGCTCAGAGTTCAGTGTGGAAGTAAAAGAGATGAACAATTACAACAGATTTTGTGAAAAGTGTTATGATGGAGTTATGTCCAGACTGCTAATGGGACTGCCACAAATGGGTTTCAAACTGAGATTACAGAATCAATGTTTGAAGGATGAGTAGGAGTTAGATACTGCCAAAGTTGAAGGAAATTAAGAATGGAGAACATTACTGATTCAAGAAACAGTCTGCATGAAGGAATGAGAGGTGTGTTGAGAATTTCAAGTAATTCAATGTGCCTGAGTGAAGAGGAGATAGGATGCAAGGGTAGAACAGAAAGGATGCCGTAGTACTTTGAACTCTCCTTTAGTCACTTTGCCTGTGTTCCTTCTCTATAGATTCTGTGTCTCTTGGAAGTTTCAATTCTTCATGGATCTTTTTGTACACCCAGAAAAAATTTAAAAAAAAAAGAATTTAGGATACTCCTTGACTTATGATGGAGTTACAACCCCATAAACCCATCATAAATTGAAAATATTAATTTAAATTGAGATGCATTTAATATGCTGTAGAGTACTGGTTGTTTACCTTCATGACTGTGTAGTGTAGCTCACTGCCGCTGCCCAGCATTGCAAGAGAGTATAGTCTGACATTTTGCTAGCTGGGAAAAGATCAAAATTCAAAATTTGAAGTATGGTTTCTACTGAGTGCATATTGCTTTTGCGCCATTACAAAGGCAAAAGACCGTAAGTCTAAACTTCCTAAGTTGGGGACTCTGTGTAATGGAAATCACAAAATACTAAAGCTGGAAAGCAATTTAAAATGCTATATATTAAGCCCTTCATTTTACAGATGAATATCTTTAAATACATAAAATTGAACTTTCAATTTGTAAATTGAAAATAGGAATTCAGATATGACTGGAAGCTAAAATTGTCTGCTTTAATTTCAGATTTATTACTAAAGAACTAATTGATAATCTCCTATTTTTAATTCACATTTGCAATCAACTAAATACTTTGCCTTGTTTCATCTTAAATGCCAGCTACTGGATGAAACCTCTTTTTAAAGTAAAATGTTAAACCCAAGTTTGCTTTACTCATCTCCAATTATTTGGTTAAAGAATCTGTTACTTCTGCACTCATTCACTAGGCAGGGTTAGTAGACACTTTTGAGACCTAATTATTCATGATTAAAATACACATATTTAAACCATTACCTATGAATAGGGCAGCCATATATCCTAGTTTGCCCAGTAAGGCCCCGTTTAGTACAATTGTCCTAAATGTAATTACTAATAGCTCCTTACTTTATTCTCTATAGCATCCATGTTTAGACAATAAATTACAGTCATCTTCTCATTGATCAACTTAGTCCCTTTTAAAATCTGTATAAAAAGTCTTGAAAAGTTTCACACACTGCTGTTTTAAGATATAACTTCAACTACTCAATAATAAAGATGTATGAATGATAAGAGATAGGGCACACATGACACAGGCGTGCTTAGCTCATCAGTGAACAAGGAAATTCTTAAACTTTCAAAGGCCAGGAACATGCACTCTTAGGGCATTCATTCTAGAACAAGCTCTGGGGAGGTATGACCATAACTTGTATCTGGTACTCTTCTAATGGGACATTTGGAAAGTTGATGAAGTCTTTGAGCTTTCCAAGGGGCTTTTTAAGAATTGACTGATTTTCTATGCCTTTAACTGTGAAATGTATATCTTCTTTTATATCTTAGCTAAAATATCTCTTCCTGCCGTTTCCCACACAGTGTGAGAGGGAACTTAGCAGAGAGTGCAAATCCCTAGATAGCAATCTACTGCCAGTCTAAGCTCCCACATAACAGTTATTTTTCTTTACACATGGAGCTGCTCTGTGCTTAATGCCTCCTCTTACTGAGAAACCGAATTTAACCTCCTCAGGGCCATGAGAAAACTTTTGTGTTTCCTATTTCTGTGTGCCCTTATCCAGGTACAAAAGCTATTGAGCTGTTTTAAGCATCATTTCCTTCCAGAAATGTGATTACTTCTGCTGTAGCAAAGGAAAACAAAACCCCTTCCAACAGAGGCCAATCAGTAGTACATTCTCGTGTATGTTTAAAAAATTGGGGGGGGAAAGAAATATAAAAAATAAATGTAAATTTGAATCCTTAATATAACAGAAAGGTTCTAGGCACCCCTTTAAGAATTTGTCAGCTTAGGTTAAATCTTTCACTAATGAAGAACCATTAAATTCAATAGTACTCCTTATATATGTGTTCAACAATGAATAATTCCAGAGTAAATAAATCTGGGACTAAAGCAATGGTAGAAGTATTCATATATTGAGATATTTTATAGTAAGTAATTTTTAAAAAAATTACAAATTATATATACTTGAAAGGATTAGTACAGTGACTTCATTGATAATGCACATTTCCCTAATGTAGTCTTTGCGGGTTTACAATTCAGTACACTCAGCAACAGCTCTTTCTTTACTAAAGTCTGTCTACTCAAGTTTTTAAAAATTGTCTTCCATTGAAGTATATTAAACATGATCTTGTATATACGTATTTTAACTATCTTTGCTTGAAGATGTACATAAAGATAAATAATAGTCCAACATGTTGAGAATCATTTTGCAAAAAGTTGCTGCTAATGTCAATTAACATAAATCTTCTTCAACTTATGTCCGTCTGGGTTATATTTTTTAAAATATTAAGCAACAATAAATTCAGGCTATCTAATTATTATCACAGATTTTAAATTTTTTTCTTTAAAGAATATAAAAGCATAAAGTGTTCTCACCCTTGTCAGATTTCATGGGTTAACAAGATAATTTGTGGATGACATTCTGCTCTTCAAAGTTTGTTCTTGACACCAGTTCCATCTGCCTCCCGAACACGTAGTTTCTAAACTACACTAGCTAAGTGACATTGTCAGTCAGGTTTTTCTTTGACACATAATGCATCACATAATAAGCACATAGTCATTGGCATGCCCAGTGACCTGCCAACACAAGAGGAGAATAGCTTCCAGTTGAGTTGTACCAGAAGAGCTAAGTTAGCTTCATGATGATCAAACTGTCTGAGGAGAAGACTCTAATAAATATCAGCCAGTGTATTTCAGTGCAGAGTGGGTCTCACAAAGAGAAGTGTCAGCAACTACATAGCTTCCTATCTTCTTGTCATCTCATGAAAAGACAAGCATGTGCCAGGTCTAACCAGAAGCACCATGAGTTTGTATAAACTGAAGAGAGATTCTGCCCTTGACTCTCCCCCTTTCTATAGGATGTTTGTTTTTCTTTTCATAGACAGTCTAAGAAGAATGGGAGATTTGGGGCCAAAAAAGGCTTTTGCTAAGCGACTCAGAGAGAGTTTCCAAATGATGTAATTCTGCGTGTATGTGTGTGTGCATGCACGCACATCAGTGTATTTGTCTCTTTATACACACACACATATACACACGCACACTACATTCCATTTTATTATATGGTATGTTATATATGACAGCACAAAAATGCTAGCAACTTTGACAGGGTGCATTAATTTTTCATTTTCAGAAACACACCAACAATTTAAAATAAAAAAATAGTTAAATTAGTAAAAATAAATACTTGACTTGTCAATTAAAACATTATTAGAAATTATTGTAATCTTTATAGATCTTTATTTTAAACTCCACATAATGTTATTTTTTTTCCTTTTTTTTTTTTTTTTTTTTTTTTTTTTTTGTCTTTTTTCATGTCCGGCAATGGATCGCCACCCTCAGTGTCGTGCCCGTACCGGACCGGGACCAGCAACGGGATCGCAACCCTCGGTGTTGCGCCTGAACCTCGCTCAGCCAGTGAGCGGGAACCGGTCTGTATGTGGGATCCGAACCCTCGGCAGGAGCGCTGCCGCACTCCCAAGCAGTGCACTGTAGCAGTGCGCCACCGGGCCGGCCCAACACATAATGCTATTTTTGTAAATACAGTTTTTAGACACTAACATCGTCTGTTGGTCAAGCCAACCAATCTGCAGTATTTTGTTATAGTAACTCTAACAAACTGATAGAAGTAGTATCTCAAATTACTGGGAAAATATGAAATTTGAAATAAATGATGCTTGAACAATTGGGCAGCCATCAAGATAAAAATAAAATTAGATCTAATTCTCACACCATAAACAAGAATAATTTACATTTTGGTCCAGAAATCTAAATATAAAAATTAAAACATTCAAGTACTAGAAGAAAGTAGTGGTAAATTATTCTACAAACTGGTTTATCACAAAAGGATCTCTAAATAAGACTAAAAATTTAGAAACAATGAAAGAAAAGTGATAAATTTGATTACAAAATATTAAAACTTTTTACACGATGACAAGGAAAACAACATAAGAAAGTCAAAAAACAATAAACCAATGGGGAGAAAATATTTGTGACATATATTATATAAAGGGCTAATATTCCTAACACTAAAAGAAAAATTTTAAATTGAGGAGAATTTTGAATTTTAATTTTACAGAAAGTTTTGGTAGAAAACATCAATATACAATTCATATTAGAAACAAAAAATGACATTTAAAAATATGAAAAGATGTTTGACTTCACTCATACTAAAGTAAATGAACATGAAGACTGTTCACATACAATTTCTCACCCATCAGATTGGCAAAAATTCAGAAACCTGACCATAGTTCTCTTGGTAAGGCTTTGACTAAATGGCATTTTCATACATTGCTGGTCATAAGGCAAAATAGTACAATTTGGGAGGGGGGTTGGCAATAAAGTGACATGATATATACAATCTAACCTAAAGGGTGTCAGATTTTTTTTTTTTTTTTTTTTGGATCAGTAGGGGGATCGCAACTCTTGGCACAGTGTTGTCTGCACCATGCTCAGCCAGTGAGCACACCGGCCATCCCTATATAGGATCCAAACCCACGGTCTCAGTGCTGCCAGCGCTGCACCCTCCCAAGTTGGCCATGGGGCTGGCCCAGAAATTTTTTTAATAAGTCTGTGTATATGTGTGTGTGAGTATGTATGAGAGAAAGAGAAAGAATATCCACAAATGAATTTGAATAAAGGGCATATAAGAACTACCTGAATTATTTTTGTAACTTTTGTAATCATTTTTGTAATTTTTGTAATTCTAAATGATTTTGAAATAAAAATAAAATAAAATATTTAAAGAATTTAGGGAAGAATCCTTTATGACATTGGGCTAGAAATATAATACTTAAGCAAGGAGCAAAAAGAACACCCCCCCACCAAAAAAAAAAAAAACGTTGACAACTTGGGAGAAGATAACTACAATGCATATGACTAACCAAAGATGAATAATCACAATAAATAAATAATTACGAGTTGCAAGTCACTAAGAAGACTATCTAATAGAATAATAGTCTAAATATGGGAGCTTAATTCAGAAAATATGAATGCTAAACATTTAAATAAAGGCATAATATTCTAAAACTCTGTATTAATCCACAAAATTGTCATTTTAAGAATATTTTACATACAGTTTTAATAAGATAATGACAATTTTTTTTGTTGATGAGCAACATGAACTCCCAAACCTTGCTGACGAGAGTGTAAATTGTTACAATACTTTGCAACACAATATGGACCTATTCAGGAAAGTTGAAAATTGTGTACCCAATACTCAGTAATTCTCCTCCTATATATACTCGAATACCTTCATGTTGAAATGAAATATCTGTACAAGAAAATTAATTTATTGTGATACAAAATTTTTTAAAAAGAAAAAGCTAAGTATTCATCAATCAGGAGAATAGAAAAACCTTAGTATATTCACATAATTGAAAGTACAGTGCAGTTAGAGAATAAATTTGAGCTATGTGTGTGTGTGTGCATGTGCATGTGTGTGTATATATGTGTATATATATATATATATATATATATATATATATATGCATATATAACACAACATAAAACTCAAAAACTTAATTTGTGGGGAAAACATTTCAGAATGTTATATACAGTACAATATAAGTTATAGAAGATCTAAAATTTAAAAACTAATAAAGTAATAATATATGCCATTAATAATAGATTCATGCATATGTAGAGAAATTGTGATAAGGGGAAGTCTATATTAAGGATTCAAAAGGGTATTTTGCCTTTGAATGAGGAGGAAGAAGAGTGGAATGTGAAAGATGTGTAATGTGTTCCTCAGAAGTATTTTCAACGTTTATTTCTTTTTTTTTTTTTTTTTTTTTTTTTTTTTTTTTTTTTTTTTTTTTTTTT